>NC_041395.2:342910688-343103188 GCF_900747795.2 Erpetoichthys calabaricus | reverse complement strand
GAAATACAGTACGCAAAATAAAATTGTTAGCATAAGATCCTGACTGGGCTGCAAAATGAAAAGCAAGAGGGTGAAAGCGGAGGAGAAGCGACACCTGGAATCCCAGGTGGTGCTGTTGAGTCCTATGGAGGTGTTGTGGGCCTATCAACGAAACACCGATGAAGCAGGGTACCCACCTGATGACCCCCAACAAAACGATTACCCTATACACTGTCAAGAAAATGATGAATATTGGGATTGTAATATGGAGTCCTAGGAGCCTGATTGAGACGTCGTCAAAATCCAAGCAGAAGTTCACCGGTCCAGCAAATCAAAATCAAATAACTAGGCACAGATATTCTCAATGCTCACGAAATGAACCTCCAGGGACCATGGAAGGCCCTACCATAAATAGCACGGAGGGTTGTCCATGGTGGTGATTGGCAGGTGGCCCAGCCCCTTGGGGGGGGGGGGGGGGGGGGGGGAACCACCCACAAAGCATATAGGACATAACATAGGCAGTTCCCCCTTACCAACCCATACATAGAAAACCATACATTTCTCTATTATAATAAAAAAAATCTTGGGATGAGAGATGAGACGTGACTTTCTCAGAGAGACACTTTCACGTCCTGTGAGATGAGACTTTGTGCCAAGAAATTTAATCACGCTGGGGGCCAGAAATAAAAGACAAAGAGCAGATGATAAAGTAGAACATCGTAAAGAATGCAAAAACGTTGGTGCGGTACACATACACAGCAGGTTAGAGATAACGGAAGTACAAAAATTCAAAAGTCTCAAAAAAAGAATAGTGAAGATCACATGAGCGCAAACAAACGAAAATTATTACTCAGTGAAATAACGGAACAGCGAAAAGAGATTGAATATATTGTTCAGAAGTAAACTTTAAGTCAGAGACTTGTAGATCGTGTAATTCAGGGGTCGCCACCTCTGGTTCTAGAGGACCACGGTGGCTGCAGGTTTTCATTCTAACCCTTTGTTTAATGAGTGCCCTGTTTGTGCTGCTAATTAACTTCTTGTGAATTCATTTTAATTGACTTCCCTGAATTTCTTCATTTCTTTCCTTAAATGGCACCCAAACAGAAATGAAACGTGAAGTGAATGAAGTCAACGGAAGACCAACTGAGTCAGGGCCTCAAACTCCAACCAATTTCACTCCAACCAGTTGCTTAATTAGACGCCGATTCTTGTTGTTAATTAGATGATAGATAGATAGATAGATAGATAGATAGATAGATAGATAGATAGATAGATAGATAGATAGATAGATAGATAGATAGATAGATAGATGTGAAAGGCACTATATAATAGATAGATAGATAGATACTTTATTAATCCCAAGGGGAAATTCACATACTCCAGCAGCAGCATACTGATAAAGAAAATATTAAATTAAAGAGTGATAAAAATGCAGGTATACAGACAGATAATAACTTTGAATAATGTTAATGTTTATCCCCCCGGGTGGAACTGAAGAGTCGCATAGTGTGGCGGAGGAACGAATTAAACTCGTTCTTTAATTCCATGGCTTGTTGCTGCTCTCATCGTGCAATAGCAGACACTTCGGTTGATTTGTCTTTTCTAAGAGCACCGGTAAAATGTTCAACATTCCTGAGACCTTCACCTTTCTTTATTTTCAGATCTTGTATGATGGACACCAGTTGTTTTGGCTCATTTTTATCTCATTATTGTTTGTCAGCTAATTAAGGAAAAAGAAACAATTAATGGGCCTAAGTCTTCAAGAGCCAGTCAAATAAAGTGAATGTCAAAGGAGTTAATTAGGAGCAAAAAAAGGTCACTCATTAAGAAAAGGGTTAGAATGAAAACCTGCAGCCACTGTGGTCTCTCCAGGACCGGAGATGGCGACCCCTGGTCTAATTCATGTTGCCATCAGGGAAAAAAAAAAAAAGTTGTGTTTCTTCCCAATGAAGAGGCGTATCCGTGAGAATTAAAAGATTTGTTGTTTGGTGAAAGTGAAATCCCGTGAGAGAAAATTTCAGGCCCCACGAGACAAGATCTTATACAAAGAGATTTGGAAAAGTCCCGCCCACATAACCACGCACACGGTCCAGTCATTTGTATGAATGCTATTGTCAGACTCAGTTTGTGTAGAAAGAAATGATATTCACTCACAGGCAGTTATACGTTGCGTTGTCACGATGTAATTCCAAACTACCTTTTCACTGCATTGGAGAAATTTGGGTTTGGCCCGAATATTTGTGCATGGATCAAACTACTGTATACCAATCCAGAAGCTTCAGTTTGTATTAACAACATTTGCTCAGATTACTTTAAGCTAGAACGTGGCACCAGAAAAGGATGTCCCTTGTCGCCACTGCTGTTTGCAATCGCCATTGAACCACTGGCAGTTCACTGTCGAAATTCTTATCAGATAAAGGGGATTATCAGAGAAGGACTGGAACAGAAAATTTCTCTATATGCAGATGATATGGTCTTATATATATCAGACCCAGAAAACACTGTCCCTGCTGTTTTAACAGCACTCACAGAATTTCAAAAGATATCTGGTCTCAGAATTAATCTGAATAAAAGTATACTCTTTCCAGTGAATCCACAAGCATATAATATTAGATTAGACACCCTACCTTTTACCATAGCAGATCAGTTTAAATACCTAGGGGTAAATATCACAAGTAAACACAAAGCTCTTTATCCACAAAATTTTGCCGTCTGTAAGGAAAAAATTAAGCAAGACTTGCATAGATGGTCAACCCTTCATCTCACTCTAGGTGGAAGAATTAACGTTGTTAAGATGAATATCCTTCCTAAACTTCTTTTTTTATTTCAAAACATTCCAATATATATCAATAAATTGTTTTTTAAGCAATTAGATTCAACAATAACCTCATTCATTTGGAACTCAAAACACCCACGTATCCGAAGAGCGACCCTACAAAGACCTCATGCAGAAGGTGGCATGGCTTTACCTAATTTTCAGTTTTATTACTGGGCAGCAAACATACAAGCCATAAAAACCTGGACACAAATAAATGAACATACACAGGCTTGGTCCGCAATAGAAGTAAAATCCTGTAGTACTTCTTTATATTCCCTGCTGTGCGCTCCAATAAATGCAAGTTATCGCAAATATACTAATAACCCAATTGTGCTTTACTCACTCAGAATATGGAATCAACTTAGAAAGCATTTTAAGATGGAGAATCTTTTATCTGTGGCACCTCTGCAAGAGAACCACCTCTTTCAACCCTCGCAAACATATCCAGTTTTTAATACCTAGAAAAGATTTGGGATTAAAATGCTGAGAGATCTTTATATAGACAACATATTTGCATCCTTTGAATAATTATGTTCCAAATTCAACCTCCCAGCTACACATTTCTTTCACTATCTTCAAATTAGAAATTTTGTTAAACAGAAACTGCCCGATTTTCCTCACCTTGTACCTTCCACCATGCTGGAAAAAATACTGCTCAATTTCGAGGAATTAGACACCATTTCCGCAATATATAAAATCTTATTAGAGTCCCTACCTTTCAAAGATCCAAGAGGACATTGGGAAGAAGATCTCTTAATCAATATATCAGAAAAGGAGTGGAAGGTAGCAAAGCAGAGAATTCACTCGAGTTCTATATGCGCAAAGCATAGAATTATTCAACTCAAAATTATATATCGAGCTCATCTGTCTCGCTTAAAACTGTCCAAAATGTTTCCAGGGCAGGATCCAACCTGCGAATGCTGCAACCAAGCTCCTGCCTCACTGGGTCACATGTTCTGGGTCTGCACCCAACTAACATCATTTTGGACCAAAATTTTTAAGTGCCTCTCAGACAGCCTTGAGGTCACAATCCCTCCTAACCCATTGACAGCTGTGTTTGGTGTTCTTCCAGATGGACTTGAATTGGAGAAGGACAAGCAAACGGTGATTGCATTCACTACACTTTTGGCACGCAGACTGATTTTGTTAAATTGGAAGAATCCTAATTCTCCTCTGATAAGTCAGTGGGAAACCGATGTTTTATATTATTTGAAATTGGAAAAAATCAAATTCTCAGTTAGAGGATCCATACAGAATGTTTTCAAAACCTGGCAGGATCTAATCAATAATTTAGAATAAGAGAAATAAATATTACCACATTTATTTCCCTTCTCCATTGTTTTTTATTTACCTATATATATTTCTTCCTTTCTTTTGTTTATTTTTGCCCTATTAAAAAGCCTTAAGCAATTCTCCTTTGGCTAAGCTCTCCTTCTCAAGGGTGGGGTCTGATTTGTCTTCAATTCTTTTTTGTTATAAATTAATCTATGTATGGAATGATTACAATAAAATTAATAAATAAAAAAAATTAAAAAAAAAAGTAATTCCAAACAATGAATCAAAATTCAATGTGATATTGACGAAAAGGTAAAAGCGAAAAAAGATCGAATATATGAACATAGGTGATATGACAGAAGTATGTAGATATTGTAAGGCTTTAAAGTTTAAGTCGGAGACTTGTAGATCGTCTAATTCGTGTTGCCATCAGGGAAAAGTCGTGTTTCTACCCAAAGAAGAAGCTTCTCTGCGAGAATTAAAAGATTTGTTGTTTGGTGAAAGTGAAATCCACATACGTAGGTGGTGCATAGCGCAGGCGGGGGAGGGGGGGTAAGGGGGGCTTTGGGATGTGAAGCAAGCAGGGGGTGAAGCCCCCCTAGTGTGTGTGTGTGTGTGTGTGTGTATATATATACAGTACTGTGCAAAATTTTTAGGCAGGTGTGAAAAAATGCTGTAAAAAAAGAATGCTTTCAGAAATGGAAGTGTTAATCATTTATTTTCATCAAGCAACAAAATGCAGTGAATGAACAAAAGAGAAATCTAAATCAAATCAATATTTGGTGTGACCACCCTTTGCCTTCAAAACAGCATCAGTTCTTCTAGGTACACTTGCACACAGTTTTTGAAGGAACTCGGCTGGTAGGTTGTTCCAAACATCTTGCAGATCTAAGCACAGATCTTCTGTGGATGTCGGCTTCCTCACATCCTTCTGTCTCTTCATGTTATCCCAGACACACTCGATGATGTTGAGATCAGGGCTCTGTGGGGGCCATACCATCACTTCCAAGACTTCTTGTTCTTCTTTACGCTGAAGATAGTTCTTAATGACTTTGGCTGTATGTTTGGGGTCGTTGTTCTGCTGCAGAATAAATTTGGGGCCAATCCTATGCCTCCCTGATGGTATTGCATGATGGATAAGTATCTGCCTGTATTTCTCAGCATTGAGAACACCATTAATCCTGACCAAATCTCCAGCTCCATTTGTAGAAATGCAGCCCTAAACGTTCAAGGAACCTCCACCATGCTTCACTGTTGCCTGCAGACACTCATTATTGTACCGCTCTCCAGCCCTTTGACGAACAAACTGCCTTCTGCTACAGCCAAATATTTCAAATTGTGACGCCTCAGTCCAAAGCACCTGCTGCCATTTTTCTGCACCCCAGTCCCTATGTTATCGTGCACACTTGAGTTGCTTGGCCTTGTTTCCACGTCGGAGGTATGGCTTTTTGGCTGCAACTCTTCCATGAAGATCACTTCTGGCCAGACTTCTCCGGACAGTAGATGGGTGTACCTGGGTCCCACTGGTTTCTGCCAGTTCTGAGCTGATGGTACTGCTGGACATCTTCCGATTTTGAAGGGTAATAAGCTTGATGTGTCTTTCATCTGCTGCACTAAGTTTCCTTGGCTGACCACTGCATCTACGATCCTCAGCGTTGCCCGTTTCTTTGTGTTTCTTCAAAAGAGCTTGAACAGCACATCTTGAAACCCCAGTCTGCTTTGAAATCTTTGTCTGGAAGAGACCTTGCTGATGCAGTAGAACTACCTTGTGTCTTGTTGCTGTGCTCAGTCTTGCCATGACGTGAAACTGTCTTCCACAACCTCACCTTGGTAGCAGAGTTTGGCTGTTCCTCACCCAGTTTGAAGCTGTTTCTGTTTCAGTTAATGACTGTGTTTCAACCTACGTGTGACATTGATGATCATTAGCACCTGTTTGGTAGAATTGGTTGATCAGACACCTGACTAGAATCCTACAAAATCTGTGACTTTGTGCAAGTGGACCTCTAAGAATTGATGCTGGTTTGAAGGCAAAAGGTAGGAACATGAAATATTGATTTGATTTCGATTTTTCTTTTGTTCGCTCACTTTGCATTTTGTAAATTGATAACAATAAACAATCATTATTTATATTTCTGAAAGCATTCTTTGTTTACAGCATTTTTTCACACCTGCCTAAAACTTTTGCACAGTACTGCATATATATATATATACACAGACATATGAAAAAGTTTGGTAACCCCTCTTAATTCTTTGGATTTTTGTTTCTCATTGGCTGAGCTTTCAAAGTAGCAACTTCCTTTTAATATCTGACATGCCTTATGGACACAGTAGGATTTCAGCAGTGACATTAAGTTTATTGGATTAACAGAAAATATGCAATATGCATCATAACAAAATTAGACAGGTGCATAAATGTGGGGCGGCACAGTGGCGCAGTGGGTAGCGCTTCTGCCTCGCAGTTGGGAGACCTGGGGACCCGGGTTCACTTCCCGGGTCCTCCCTGCGTGGAGTTTGCATGTTCTCCCCGTGTCTGCGTGGGTTTCCTCCGGGCACTCCGGTTTCCTCCCACAGTCCAAAGACATGCTGGTTAGGTGGATTGGCGATTCTAAATTGGCCCTATTGTGTGCTTGGTGTGTGGGTGTGTTTGTGTGTGTCCTGCGGTGGGTTGGCACCCTGCCCAGGATTGGTTCCTGCCTTGTGCCCTGTGTTGGCTGGGATTGGCTCCAGCAGACCCCCGTGACCCTGTGTTCGGATTCAGCGGGTTGGAAAATGGATGGATGGATGCATAAATGTGGGCACCCCAACAGAGATATGACATCAATACTTAGTTGAGCCTCCTTTTGCAAATCTAACAGCTTCTAGACGCTGTCCTCCTATAGCCTGTGATGAGTGTCTGATTCTGGATGGAGGTATTGTTCACCATTCTTCCATACAAGATCTCTCCAGTTCAGTTCAATTTGATGGACAGCCTGCTTCAGATTATCCCATAGATTTTCGATGATATTCAAGTCAGGGGCTGTGACGGCCATTCCAGAACATTGTACTTCTCCCTCTGCATGAATGCCTTTGTAGATTTTGAACTGTGTTTTGGGTCATTGTCTTGTTGGAATGTCCAACCCCTGTATGCGTAACTTCAACTTTGTGACTGATTGTTGAACATTATCCTGAAGAATTTGTTGATATTGGGTTGAATTCATCAGACCCTCGACTTTAACAAGGGCCCCCAGTCCCTGAACTAGCCTCACAGCCCCACAGCATAATGGAACCTCCACCAAATTTGACAGTAGGTAGCAGGTGTTTTTCTTGGAATGCGGTATTCTTCTTCCGCCATGCAAAGCGCTTTTTTTTTTATCACCAAATAACTCCATTTTTGTCTCATCAGTCCAAAGCACTTTGTTCCAGAATGAATCTGGCTTGTCTAAATGAGCATTGGCATACAACAAGCAACTCTGTTTGTGGCGTGAGTGCAGAAAGGGCTTCTTTCTCATCATCCTACCATACAGATGTTCTTTGTGCAAATTGCGTTGAATTGTAGAACGACGTACAGATACACCATCTGCAGCCAGATGTTCTTGCAGGTCTTTGGAGGTGATCTGTGGGTTTTCTGTCACCATTCTCACAATCCTGCTCATATGCCGCTCTTGTATTTTTCTTGGCCTGCCAGACCTGCTGGGTTTAACAGCAACTGTTCCAGCGGCCTTCCATTTCCTGATTCAATTCCTTACAGTTGAAACTGACAGTTTAAACCTCTGAGATGGCTTTTTGTAGCCTTCCCCTAAACCAGGAGACTCAACAATCTTTGTTTTCAGATCTTTGGAGAGTTGCTTTGAGGATCCCATGCTGTCCCTCTTCAGAGGAGAGTCAAAGGGAAGGAAGCACAACTTGTAATTGACCACCTTAAATACTTTTATATCTCATGATTGGACACACCTGTCTGTGAAGTTCAAGGCTTAACAAGCTCATCAACCAATCAGCATTGAGCAGTGACAGGCATTCAAATCAGCACAATGACAAGGGGACCCACATTTGTGCACAGCCAGTTTTTCACATTTGATTTAATTTCATACAACTAAATACTGCGTCACTAAAACTCTTTGTTCGGAAAACACCGCAGTACTCAGATGTTCCTAGGAAATGAAAGACATACCACTGTTATCTTTGTTGTTGAAAGGAGAGTCCATTATTATGCAGGCTGAGAGGGGGTCCTAAACTTTTTCATATGACTGTATATATATAAAAGTCAATGTACGTGTGTTTATGTATGTATGTATGTTCCAGCATCATGTCCGAACGGCTGGAGCGATTTTCATGAAACTTGGTACACATGTTTCTCATTGGTCGACTAAAAATACTGCAGGGTGAAATCAACCCTAACCCCACCCCCTTCTGGGTAGGGTGGGAGGGGTGATCTTGCGGTCTTCTATGCACGTTATCATCCAGTTGACACTCGGAACGACCACCAGAGGGTGAACTGGAGGTGACTGCCAGTGTTCTGTAAGTTTGAGTTTCACCGTACCCACCTGTTGCTTTTGAAATTAAATAGAGTTGGCCGGTTATGAGCGTCAGCTGGATGGTAACATACATACAAGACCGCAAGACAAGCACATTAGTGAGTCTTCGTAGTTTGTTCATTTATTTTTATTTTTAAAGTTTTTTTTTTATTATATTTTTTTCAAACAACTGAAAAAAAAAAAAAATACACTTTCCTTCCGGGCAACACCCGGAAAAAAAATGGAATGTAAAAGACATGTACTGCTTAGGAACTACCAAATGGCTTGAAGTGGTGCCATGAAACGCCTACCTGGTGTCGCCATTCATCAGTCTGAGGATCGTACTCGGGTTGTTTTCCGTTTTTGGATGATCCGACTTCTCCTACTTTAGAAGTTTTCCAACCGTTTTTCCACTTCCTATTTTTGTGAATATTTTTGACATTTGGTGCGGATTGGTGGCTCTAAGGTTAGGGACCTGCGATGGCAGTCAGAAGTTAGCCGGTTTGGGTCCTGTAAACGCCAGGAGTGACTCTATTCTGTCGGACCTCTAAGCAAGGCTGTTACCCTGCAATTGCTTCATCCTGGGTATGACATTAACTTGCAAGCAGATCTTCTAACTTACAGTGTCAACTTGGGAGTTGATTGGCAATCCAGCCACTGTAACAGACCTCCCACTGTTCCAGTGTGGCCCTGAGGTGGCACCTACTGCACTCGGGTCCCAATCCAGGTGGTTCGTCATGCAGTGGGTGCGCCAACGTGCTGTCAACAGTGCATTCTCCCAACCTCTCCTCCTTTTGATATTTGCTTGCTAAAAGCCTTTGCCCCTCTTTTGGGCCCGGCCTGCCTTTTTGACTTGAGGGCGTAGGCTGCCTGTGGTGAGGCCTACATTGGATAGCCAGGCCTGGGTGAAGGGCTGGTCTGCCTTGTGGATGTCTGAGGCCTACACTCCCTTTTTTTTTTTTTTGCTCTTTTCGGTGTAGCCGGTCTTCTCCTTGTTCTGGTTCTCAGATTTTCTGCTGTAGTGCCATTCTTAGGATGCTTATCAGTCCCTCTGAGCGAAGACTTCTTATTTCACACAGTGCATTCAGAATGTATTCAGACCCCTTCACTTTTTCATTGTTTTTTTTATTGTAGCCTTGTGCTAAAATCATTTATTTTTATCGCACATCACGCCAAGCTCAATACCTCAGGACGACAAAGCGAAAATGAGATTTTCTAATAAAAATGACAATTCCCATTGACCAGTCTGACCTTGGCATCACTAGGACTGACCCTCAGGTGGTTTGAGTCCCACCCCTTGGGCAGATCCTACCGTTTCTTCTTGCTAGGGTAAGAATCAGTGCCAGGTCCCTCTCCTCTTCTCCCTTTACACTTCCTTCACCAGGCTCTACCATCCGGTCCCATGGTATCTCTTACCCATGCCATGCCGATTATACACAGCTATACCAGCCGTTCCCTCCAAAGGACCAAATGAGCTGAAAACCTTGGCATATCTCACTGATATTGTGACCTGGGTGAAGGAGCAGCATCTCCCCAGCTCAGCCTGGCAAAGACAGATCTTCTTGTCATCCAAGCTCATTTGTCTATTTGGCACCCCAATTCAGTTCAACTCATGAGGGGTGTTCAATAATTGATCTACCCGAGTATGAAAGAAAGTAGCAAGCCAGTTGAAATGAGTCTGGGGATGTCGTGACGGGTCTCAAGGTTACTCCTACACAGTGTGAGTCTAACATTCCCAGAGACAGGAGATCAGGAGAGTCCTCATGCGAATCAAGTAAGATAATGCTCGATCTGGAGCAACGTTCAGCAGTAAAACTTCTCACAAAAGAAGGGGGGAAAAAACACCAAAGGAGATCCCTGAACACCTTTATGGGGAAGTCCGCCCCATCATCCTACAAAGCCACATTTTGGAGCAAGTTGGGGTGGAGAGTCCATGAAGACGACCCTCACGCTGGACGGCCTGTGCAAGCAACTTCCACCAAAATGTGCGAAAAAGTCGAGTATTTGATTTTGTCACACAGACGTATTAACGTTTCCTGAATAGCTGAAGAAATGGGCAAGTAATTCATGAAAAGTTGGGCAGGAATACAGAAATAAAGGGTCTGAACATTTGTGCTGTCGTGATATTTCAGCTTTTTTGTTTTTCACATTTCTTGATACATATCTAAAATCCTATTTTTGCTTTGTCACTCTGGGGTATTGATGAGGGAAAAGAATGACATGATTAGAGCACAAGGCTGCAGCCTAACAAGATGTGTAAAAAGTGAAGGGGTCTGACTACTTCATCAACACCCTGTATGGTCCATTAGACCCCTAGGGCAATCACTGAGGTTGGACAGTTAACTTTCATGATTGACAGATTTCTTAAAGGGATGCGCTGCTCGCCAGTTAACACTTGACAATGAGGGTATGTTGCTCGATGATCCTACCAACTACGCTCACCGTGAGCTGTTGCTGTTGCCTTTCCCTGTCTCACGACCTTCTTTTTTCATTTCCACAGGCCCTCACCTTCCCCAACCAGCTCTACGATGCGGTCTTTGATGAGGAGCTGTCCAACACAAAAATGTCGATCAGACTGTACGGTGCTGCTCTCCTCAGTAAGTCTTCTCTACATAACTTGCATTGGGTTGTCCATACCGGCAGGCTTTAGAACATTAGAACACTCGAGACGAGAACAGGCCATTCAGCCCAACAAAGCTCGCCAGTCATGTCCACTTATTTCTTCCAAAAAAACATCACATCGAGTTTTCAAAGTCCCTAAAGTCTTGGTGTCTACCACACTACTTGGTCGTTTATTCCAAGTGTCTATCATTCTCTGTGTAAAGAAAAACTTCCTAAATGTTTGTGCGAAATTTACCCTTTACAAGTTTCCAACTGTGTCGCCGTGTTCTTGATGAACTCATTTTAAAGTCACCGTCTCGATCCACTGGACTAATTCCCTTCATAATTTTAAACCCTTCAGTCAGGTCATCTCTTCATCTCCTTAAGGCTCAGCTCTTTGAATCTTTCCTCATAACTCATCCCCTGTAGACCTGGACTCAGCCTTGTTGCTCTTCTCTGGACATTCTCTAGTTCTGCTCTGTCTGGTGGGCCCAAAACTGTTCCCAGGACTCCAGATGAGGCCTCACCAGTGTGTAATAAAGCTTGAGCAGAACCTCCTGGGACTTGTACTCCACACATCAAGGAGCTATATAACCTGACATTCTTCTTAATGGCTTCTGAACACTGTCGAGAAGTCGATAGCTTAGAGTCCACTATGACTCCTAAATCCTTCTCATAAGGTGGACTCTCAATTTTCATGCCCCCCATTGTGTATTCAAACCTCACATTTTTACTTTCTATGTGTTATTCTTTACATTTACTGACATTAAATTTCATTTTCCACAAATCTGCCCAAGCCTGTCTGCTATCCAAGTACTTCTGTGATGATATAATGGATTCCAAATTATCTGCTAATCCACCTTTCTTGGTGTCATCTGCAAACTTAACCAGCTTGTTACTTATATTCCTATCTAAATCATTTATAGATATTAAAAATAGCAGCATCCCCAGCACTGCCCCCTACTGGTCACCACTCTTAACATCGGCCAGTTCTGATGAGGTTCCACGCACCGTCACCCTCTGCTTCCTGTGTCTGAGCCAATTCTACACCCATCTAAAAACATCACCCTGAACTGCCACTTCTTTAAGTTTGATGCCCACCCTCTCATGTGGCACCTTATCAAATGCTTTCTGAAAGTCCAGATCAATAATCTCATCTGCTCCACTCGTATCCTTTTGTTGTCTCCTCATAGAATTCCAGCATGTTAATAAAACACGACCTCCCTCTTCTGAGCCCACGCTGACTGTTCCTAATCACTCCTGTCCTTGCCAGGTGTTGCTCAATCTTCTCCTTAATAATTCCTTCCATTAATTTTCCTGTGATGCACATTAAGCTTACTGGCCTATAGTTGCTTGGATCTGCCCGGTCACCCTTTTTATATTATGGGATGATATTTGCAGTGCCTTCCTAAAAATATGTGTCAAATGGATACGTGGACAGTTCCAAAGTAAGAACTTCATTGTTCTTGGAAGAAAATAAAATTTTTTTGCTCATCACACAATGCCCGATACCTCAGAATGACAAAGCGAAAACAAGATTTTTCTAAAAATGACAAATCCCATTGACACAAGCATTCTGCGAGCAGTCTGACCTTGGCATCACTAGGCGTGCCCTCAGGTGGTTTGATAAATGATAAACGAGGCCCTCAGGTGGTTACATTGGGTTGTCCGTACCGGTAGGTTTTGATGGATACCTGGACAGTTCCAAAGTAGGAACTTCATCGTTCTTGGAAGGAACGTTCCGTCAAAGAGACGTTGTGGGAGCAATGGGTGGGATGCCAGTCTATGACAAGAAGAAGCACCTGCCCACCCTGAGCCGATCGAGAGTTGGATTTTGTACTCTGCCTGCAAGAAACAGTCACAGTTTAGATGGTAGGGTGGGCAAAAGAAAGAGTCAAACTATAAAGAATCAGGCCTACCAAAGTAGAGAGGAACATCTGTCGGGAGTCTTAACTGGGAAATCTGCCTGTCTACTCGGTCGTATGGCCTACACTATTCATTACGTGTGCCAGGTGAAAGTGGCTACCCGCTCAGATGCTGGCATGTTGTGCCTTTCCTGGACCCTCCAGGACACAGAGGAGGGGTGCTATAATGTGTGCGTGATCTTGTGCTCTCAGTTACTGAGATACTCTTGAATGCAGGGGTGGGAGGCGGGGTCTCGATGCATCAGGAGGGAAGGCTGCTCTACCGGCCAATGAGATCCTGCAGCATCGTGATTGCATATGTATGAGGTTGCTGATTAGCATACTCCATATATGGAGGTTACAGGGAGGCATCGGAGGCGCCTTCAGGTACTGTACACACAGTTACACGGTGCTTGTGCCTATGGCAGGTTTTATAAATTTGATTTTGGTTTTTGCCGTACACCTTTTCCCGTTTTTTTCGTGTGTTTTTGCGGTCAAATCCAAGCAAACTTTTATACAGGGTGAGCCATAATGAAGTGCCACATTTCTCCAGGTCATTGCTTGAGGTAGAGACAGCCACGTGGGTTGGGGTGGCGGTCCTTTGATCGGCGATCCCTTGTAGTTTTCAGTTGGCCACATGCACACTGTTGCTTTCAATGTCGAAGTCTTCTTCAAAAACAACAAATCCATCATCACTACGCAAGGCGCCTTCCGAATGCACTTCAGCATTCCTCCTAGCGGTGACGTCCCAAATCAGAAAGCAATTCTTCAGTGGGTAGCTAAATTTAGACAGATGGGTACAACATTGAGGCCATCCTAGGACTGTACGAACACCTGAAAACATCCAAGCTGTAAGGGCGTCCATTTTGCAGTCTGCTAGACGTTCAGCACACCTCTGCCTTCGGCATTTCCAATCGTCTTTGATTTTGCACGAGGACCTTCATTTCCATCCATACAAAACGATGGCAGTGCAGCAACTCACTGAGAGAGACGGGGAGAGCCGTAGAGAGTTGTGCGCCAACATTCTGCAAACCGTTCATCGAGATGCCATCGTCATGTGACATCAGCCTCGAGACCCATTTCCATTTGAATGGTTGCATAAATAAGCAAAACTTTCACTATTGGGCTGAAACCAACCCTCGTGATCTTCATCAGAGACCCTCCCGCACAGCGAGCACACGTGTTACGGTTTGGTGCGCTGTTGCAGAATTTGGTATTGTAAGCCCTTACTTTTTTGATTAGGGGAGAGAAACGGTCACCGTCACTTCAGAACGTCACATTGAGATGCAAGAGAACTGGAAGAAATGGATGTGGTGGACGCCTGGAGCGACAGATTATATGGCCTGCACAGAGATCCATGCAAGTTTTGCGGGAGATGTTTCCAGGGAAGCTGATTTCCCTGCGCGGCGATGTCGGGTGGCCTTCACGTTCGCCTGATCTCGCTCCATGTGGTGCTCTCTCAAGTCGAAGGTCTACACACACCAACCTCAAAACCTCGAAGCCCTCAAGGATGCTATTTGCCTTGAAATGGCTGAACGAGTCATGCGAGCATTCAGATATCGTCTCGAGGAGTGTATCGCTAATGATGGCCACCACCTTGAAGACATCATTTTGTAAATAAAGTGAAAAAATATCTATTTGGTATCCCCTTTCTTGTGTCGCAATGAAATTGGTTTTATCTTGTAGTGTTTTTGTAGAATGAACGTTTGAAATGTGGTCCTTTGTTTGAGCTCATCCTGTAAATGAGGCTCCAGCTATCTGTGCAGTGGTGTGGCTGGTCCTCCATCAGATGCCCTTCCACCCTCTTTGGTGTTGTCGTCAGACGTGACCAGCTTGTTCTTTGTATCCTTATCAGGTCGGTTACGCGCATTAGACAGATAGATAGATAGATAGATAGATAGATAGATAGATAGATAGATAGATAGATAGATAGATAGATAGATAGATACTTTATTAATCCCCAAGGGGACATTCACATACTCCAGCAGCAGCATACTGATAAAGAACAATATTAAATTAAAGAGTGATAACAATGCAAGCATACAGACAATAACTTTGTATAATGTTAACGTTTACCCCCCTGGTGGAATTGAAGAGTCACATAGTGTGGTGGAGGAACGATCTCCTCAGTCTGTCAGTGGAGCAGGACGGTGACGGCGTCTGTCGCTGAAGCTGCTCCTCTGTCTGGAGATGATCCTGTTCAGTGGCTCCAGTGGATTCTCCATGATTGACAGGAGTCTGCTCAGCGCCCGTCGCTCTGCCATGGATGTCAAACTGTCCAGCTCCGTGCCTACAATAGAGCCTGCCTTCCTCACCAGGTTGTCCAGGCATGAGGCGTCCCCCTTCTTTATGCTGCCTCCCCAACACACCACCGCGTGGAAGAGGGCGCTCGCCACAACCGTCTGATAGAACATCTGCAGCATCTTATTGCAGATGTTGAAGGACGCCAGCCTTCTAAGGAAGTATAGTCGGCTCTGTCTTGTCTTGCACAGAGCATCAGTATTGGCAGTCCAGCCTAATTTATCATCCAGCTTCACTCCCAGATATTTATAGGTCTGCACCCTCTGCACACAGTCACCTCTGATGATCACGGGGTCCATGAGGGGCCTGGTCCTCCTAAAATCCACCACCAGCTCTTTGGTTTTGCTGGTGTTCAGGTGTAGGTGGTTTGAGTCACACCATTTAACAAAGTCCTTGATTAGGTTCCTATACTCCTTCTCCTGCCCACTCCTGATGTAGCCCATGATAGCAGTGTCGTCAGTGAACTTTTGCACGTGGCAGGACTCCGAGTTGTATTGGAAATCTGATGTATATAGGCTGAACAGGACCAGAGAAAGTACAGTCCACTGTGGTTCTCCTGTGCTGCTGACCACAATGTCAGACCTGCAGTTCCCGAGACGCACATACTGAGGTCTGTCTTTAAGATAGTCCACGATCCATGCCACCAGGTATGAATCTACTCCCATCTCTGTCAGCTTGTCCCTAAGGAGCAGAGGTTGGATGGTGTTGAAGGTGCTTGAGAAGTCCAGAAACATAATTCTTACTGCACCACTGCCTCTGTCCAAGTGGGAGAGGGATCGGTGTAGCATGTAGATGATGGCATCCTCTGCTCCCACCTTCTCCTGGTATGCGAACTGTAGAGGGTCAAGGGTGTGGTGGACCTGTGGCCTCAGGTGGTGAAGCAGCAGCCGTTCCATGGTCTTCATCATGTGTGACATCAGAGCGACAGGCCGGAAGTCGTTCAGCTCACTAGGACGTGATACCTTTGGAACTGGGGTGATGCAAGATGTTTTCCAAAGCCTCGGGACTCTCCCCTGATCCAGGCTCCGGTTGAAGATGTGCTGTAGAGGACTCCCCAGCTCCAACACACAGGCCTTCAGCAGTCGTGGTGATACTCCATCTGGACCCACTGCTTTGCTGGCACGAAGTCTCTTCAGCTCTCTGCTTACCTGGGCTGCTGTAATTCTGGGTGGGGGGGAAACTCTCTCCTATGCTGGTATCAGCAGAAGGATGGGTGGAGAGTGCAGTACTCCGAAGTGAGAGTTGGTTAGGGTGGTCAAACCTGTTAAAGAGGTTGTTCATCTGGTTTTCTCTCTCCACGTCTCTCTCGATGGTGGCACCCCGCTTCGTGCATTAAAAAGGTGCAGCAGCCCCGAGGGACAACACTTTCTACAGGTTCCTCTTCCCATGATTCCTTGTCTCATCCCATCTCCGTGTTGCCCCTTGAATCCCCTCCATGTTCAGTTTGGTCACAAAAGCTTGTTGAAAGTCCACATCGACACCTGTCTGATTGTATCCTTTAGCTCTTCCTCGTAGAATCCCGGCCTCAATTATCCTGCTGGTAAACTTCCAGCAGGTCACCCAAGAGTCAGAAATAACAAACGGCAGCCGTATGGAGCACTTTGGCCCAAGACCCCCTGCTGCGCTCTGCAATTTTCACTTCCCTCTCGAGGTTTATCCGACTCCCCTCCATGTGTTTGTCTCTGCAGGTATTTCCTTAATTATGTGGAACGGGCTGTACACGGCAGAGAAGGTGATAATCCGCTGGACCCTGCTGACAGAGGCCTGCTACTTTGGAATTCAGTTCTTGGGTACGTATTGGGGGTGTCTGGCTATGCAAGTCACAAGTGTGCATGGGCTGAGCCACTGCTGTCACCCCTTAGTCACCAAAGTGTTGGACTGTGAAGCTCAAGGTGGCTGCTACTGCTGCGATCTCACAAAAATGTTCATTTTGCAGAAATGTAGAAGCGCTTTACACCTGCAAATCCCCACTAAACTACAAACAAACACGTCTCATCACAGACGCTTCAAAGTGGAGGCTGCGGGGGGTCCTGAAGTGAACCCAGGATTTAATTATTGCTTTTGAATTACAAACAAATGAAAACAAAACACCTTAAAGGAGTACTCAACCCGAAAATGATATTTTTACAGTATATGATACTTACTGGGCGGCATGGTGGCACAGTGGGTAGCACTACTGCCTCGCAGTTAGGAGACCCGAGTCCTCCCTGCGTGGAGTTTGCATGTCCTCCTTATGTCTGCGTGGGGGTACTCCGGTTTCCTCCCACAGTCCACAGACATGCAGGTTAGGTACATTGGCGATCCTAAATTGGTGTGTGGGTGTGTGTGTGCGCGCCCTGCGGTGAGCTGGCGCCCTGCCCAGGGTTTGTTTCCTGCCTTGCGCCCTGTGTTGGCTGGGATTGGCTCCAGCAGGACCACCGTGACCCTGTAGTTAGGAAATAGTGTGTTGGATAACGGATGGATGTTACTTACTCCATGTGGTTTATAGTAATAGCTGAGAAAATCAAAAATTAATCTGTCTTGGAGAATGGAGATCGCAAAGTTTTGTGTTCAACACTGGACAACAGCAAACAACATAAAAACATCTACAAGAAAAATCTCTCAATTCTCACGTCTCGTAATCCCACATATTTAGTCATCCACTTGCTTCCTCACAACGGGCAAAACTTGCATTTCTTTTGGTAAAATATTAATTAAATACATTTAGAAAATCAGAGCTGTGCACGCAGGGGAGGGGCATTCACGTTAAAGCCAGGATTGTTGACCAATGAATTAAGGGCAGAGGCGGAGACTGTTGAACAATGAATGGAGGCAGGAGTGGGCCTTCACTTCAATGTAATTGCTTTTTCTTCTGTATGTACAGGAATAATTTTCCGAAATAATTCCAAAATTATTTATTTATTTATTTATAAGTTTTATTTATTACACGGAGCTTCAATTGCGTCAAGTTAACGAGTGGAGCGCCTGCTGGAGGACAGGCTTGGTCAACACTGCCATCTGCTGGCTGGGACTGCTATCGTTAATTAGTTAAACTTGTATTCTATTGTTTGCACCAAAACTACCATACTACTAGTAAATAATAATAATAATAGTGTGTTTATATATTTTTGCAGAAATAGCATCAGATCAAAGAAAATGATCTTTTCTGTAATTAAGCACCAGGAATTATTTGCATTTACTTAAAACAAATAATGAAAGCCAAACCAGTACCATCATCTTCATCCATCCATCCATTATTCAACCCGCTATATCCTAACTACAGGGTCACGGGGGTCTGCTGGAGCTAATCCCAGCCAACACAGGGTGCAAGGCAGGAAACAAACCCCGGGCAGGGCGCCAGCCCACCACAGGGCACACACACACTAGGGACAATTTAGAATTGCCAATGTGCCTAACCTGCATGTCTTTTGGACTGTGGGAGGAAACCAGAGCACCCGGAGGAAACCCACGCAGACACGGGGAGAACATGCAAACTCAAAAATTAATCTGTCTTGGAGAATGAAGATTGCAAAGTTTTGCGTTCAACACTGGACAACATCAAAAAACATAAAAACATCTACAAGAAAAATTCTCACGTCCTGTAATCCCACATATTAAGTCATCCACTTGCTTCCTCACAACAGGCAAAACTTGCATTTCTTTTGGTAAAATATTATTAATTAAATACATTTAGAAAATCAGAGCTGTGCACGCAGGGGAGGGGCATTCACATTAAAGCCAGGATTGTTGACCAATGAATGAAGGGCAGCGGCGGAGACTGTTGAACAATGAATGGAGGCAGGGGTGGGTCTTCACTTCAATGTAATTGCTTTTTCTTCTGTATGTACAGGAATAATTTTCCGAAATAATGGCAAAATTATTTATTTAATAATAACTAGCAAAATACCCGCGCTTCGCAGCGGAGAAGTAGTGTGTTAAAGAGGTTATGTAACCATATATATACATAAACATATATACATATATATACATATCTACATATACATATATATATATATATACATACAAATTTACATATATACATATATATATATATATACATATAAATATAGACATCCATATATATATATACATACATACATACATACATTCACATATATATATATATATATATATATATATATATATACACTTATACATACTGTATATATACATATATACATATCTACTTATTGGCTCCTGTATTTAGGATATAGCGGGTTGGATAATGGATGGATGGACATCTGTATGCATAGCCCTATTTGCCTGTTTTCGTTTTTTTTCTTTATTCAGTAATATTTCAGTAAACCCGGAGCTTGTCAGTTCAAATCCTGGTACTGACACCACTGTGTGACCCTGAGGAAGTCACTTCACCTGCCTGTGCTGCAAAAAACAAAAGTAATGTAAGAAATTGTACCTCAGATGTTGCAAGTTGCTGGAATAAAGGCATAAGTAAAATAGATAAATATGTATTACACACATAGGAACTATTCATTTATTTTCAGTTAAGTCATTTGCAGCAAACCTTTATAAATGAGGGTTTCTCCTTTTTAGATAGTGCATTGAGGTTTTCTCTTGGAGAGCTTTTTTCATTTCATTGAAAATTAAAGCAGCAGCTGCCAAAATATGTAGCTTTCTTATTAATTTTTCAACATTGTGTAAAATAAATTTATAAAGTAACATAAAAGGTTTAAATACTGGTTATCCTTTTACACTAAAATATTACTAAAGAGATACAAAAAAAGTAAAATGCATATGTTGTTTTTCTTTAAGGAGATTAAATATTACTGAAGAAAGAAAAAAAAAAACTAAAACAGCCAAATGGGGCTATGCATACGAACTTAAAAGATTTAAATAAAACAGAAATATATACTTTTATTTTTACTTCCTTAACTTGTTGAGGGTGTATCCTGTAGCAAAGCTGTAACTTTTTTTGTGAAAGCCCGTTTCAGTCAATAAGTCTTAAAAAAAAGGTGTAAAGATATTGACAATAAGCTACGCAAACCCACCAAGACATGGAATCGTTTAAGTCAAGTATCATTACATCTTCCTTTCTTAAAGAGAAGTAAGGCAGTACTTATAAGCTTACATATATATATATATATATATATATATATATATATATATATATATATCTATATCCGAAGCTGTGCAAGCACACTCTTGAGAATGCAACGTATAGTTGTACAGGAGAAAAGCAATCTTGCCTGAAATCAATGGCAACCTTTTGTAGGTCTATGAACTTAATTTAAACTTTAGGTTTACACGGTGCTTTCTTTCTGAAGTACCTGCACTCATGAATATGTCTGTATGAATATGGCGAAGTACTGCTTTTAAATTTATATTAAGAAGAAAAGAAAACCTTTTAAAATTGAGGGAAAATATACCAATAACAGTTTGTTAAGGATCTGTTTTTTTTGTGAAGCTGCCTTCACTCAAGTGATCACTTCGAGCTGACTTGCTGGCTAACCATAAGCGTTACCTGGTAGGTAACCACCCATACAATCAGATTGTGAATCAGACTACGAATGCCGTGAATGTAATTACCCCGATCTACATGCTGTCAAAATAAACGAACCACACGCCGTGGCGCAATTTTAGGGGCTTCGCCTCTAGCGCTGACGTCCGAGGTTCGATTCCCGTTAGGGAGTGAAGTGAGTGGCTGGTTACCTACCAGGTAACGCTTATGGTGGCCAGCAAGTGAGGTAACATCAGCCACGGTGCCTTCAGTTGTGAGAAGCAGATCATAGAATGGTTGAAAATAGTTTACTGTCAAATAATGCAAAGAGTACGTGACACGTCTTTCCCCCTTATTCTTGGCTCATCAGGCGTACACATTCACTGCACTCGCTTACGGTAATCGAACCTCGGACGTCAGCGCTAGAGGGGCTTCGCAGCGGTGAAGTATTGCTTTTAAGTTTTAATTAAGAAGAAAGAAAACCTTTTTAAATTAAGTCTTAAAAAGAGGTGTAAAGATATTGACAATAAGCTACACAAACCCACCAAGAAATGCAATCGTTTAAATCAAGGCGCGAGTCGAAAAACACCATCCCATACTATTAGTTAACGATTAACACATTTCTATATGTATTGTAAGCATACAATACAACTGATAATATGTTGCGCTTATTTATCTGGTGTACCGACATTTTTGCGCGTTTAACGTCTGAAATCTAACGTGGTTTGTGCCCTTCAGAATGAAAAGAGTTTGCATTTACCTTTTTAATAAAAGGTGAGCTTTTAAGCCTGAGAAATCACCCCGTAAATGCACACGTTTAATTGCACATATGTTAATATGTATGCTTACACAGTATTAAAAGACACTCAAAAATTAACGTCATTTACCTTCGTTCCCACGTTTGACTCGTGCTGTAAATCTCTTCCTTGTTTTTAGTTCACGTGATTACGTAGGAGGCGTGATGACGTGATACGTGACTCCACCTCCTCCATTAGAGTATATGGACAAAAAACAGGTTCCAGATATGACCATTACGCGTAGAATTTCGAAATGAAACCTGCCTTAACTTTTGTAAGTAAGCTGTAAGGAATGAGCCTGCCAAATTTCAGCCTTCCACCCTACACGGGAAGTTGGAGAATTAGTGATGAGTGAGTCAGTCAGTCAGTCAGTGAGTCAGTGAGGGCTTTGCCTTTTATTAATTAGTACAGATTTACAAAAAAAAATGCAAACAATTTTGCCAATTGTGAGCAAACAAGTGGAGGCCTTAATATGTGGAGTGTGTATTACAAGTAACGTGAGATATTTTCATGGATGGTTTGATATTGTTTGCTCTTGTCCAGCATTGTTGTTCTTAACCTATGTGCTCGATGGGCACTGGCCAGGGGCACACGATATTTCTGATGCCAACGTATGTTTCTGTTTTGCTATCAAAACACGGGCCTCAGAGCACTACTTTGCCCAGGGGGCCTGTGATGCTGGCAAGATGGCCCTGTAATCATGAGAGTAACATTTGTTCTTGGTCATGACTGTAAACATAATGAGGTAAGTAATAAATATACTGTGTATGTGCATATACATAAATATATATATATATATATATATATATATATATATATATATCAATATGTGTAAGTATATATACACACACATACATATGGGAGAACAATATACTGTGGGTATAGAAAAGAATCCCCCCTTTGAAATATTCCCATTTTTTTGCTTTACAGCTTTAAATGTAAACACACAAACTAATATTTTTCCCACCTTTACTTACTCAATGCAATCTCTAACATCCAAGTGAAATATATCACAGCTACAGTTCAGAAGAATTTTAAAAAATCAAAAACAAGACCTACTGAGATTAATAAAGGACCCAACCGCCCCTCCTAAACTCACTCAGGTGTCAGTGCCCACCATTTCCACTGCGGTTACTGGCTTCCTTCCACCTGTGCTCAATTGTAATCTGTGTGATTAGTGAAGCTGTTCCTGATCCATTCATTCCCTTGCTTGGTTGTCAACTGACTGTGGGTTGCAAGTCACTTTCAAAAGATCTTGGGGATAGAGTTTTGGACAGACAGAAGGCAGGAGATGGAGACAACACCATCTCAGAGGCTTTATCAACCCCAAGGAGCTCAGTAAATTCCATCATAAAGAAGTGGCAAGTGTTTGGTACTACTAGGACCTTCCCTGGATCCTGCAAACTGGATGGAAGAGCAAGGAGGAAGAGAGACTACCAAGGGGCCAATGGCCACTTTGATGGAGTTACAGGATTTGATGGCAAAGAGTGGTCATTAATGGTGTGCATGTGACAACAATTTCACAAGCGCTCCACCATCGTGGCTTGTTCAGGAGGGTCGCACTTCTCAAGAAAGGCCACATTAAGGCTCGTTTGAGCTTTGCCAGAATGCACCTTGAAGATTCTGATGCCAAGTGGAAAAAGGTCTTATGGTCAGATGAGAGCAAAATCGAAGTATTCGGCCTCAATACCAAACGGTACACCAATGCAGCTCACCATCCACAACACACCATACCTACAGTAAAGCATGGAGACGACATCATCCTGTTGTGGGGGGCCTGGGGTTCTTGTTAGGGTAGAAGGAAAATGGATGGGGCAAAATACCGTCAACTTCTTAAGGAAAACCTGCCACCCTCTGCCAGAAACTTGAAGATGGGCAGAATGTTCATCTTTCAACACGACAACGACCCGAAGCACACATCAAAATTGACCACACAGTGGCTGAAGGAGAAAAAAGTGAATGTCCTCGTGTGGCCTGTCAGAACCCAGACCTAAATCACACTGAAAATCTGTGAAAAGATCTGAAGATAGCAGACCACCAACACTCAGCATTCAATTTAACCGAACTTGAACAGTTCTGTGAAGAAGAGTGGGGGGCAAATATTGATAGAGAATCTAGGTGTGCAAAGCTGATAGAGAAGAATCCCAACAGACTCAAGGCTGTCATTAAAGCAAAAGGGGGGGTCAACAAAATATTGACATGGTGGGGTCCTTTATTAATCCCAGTAGGTCTTGTTTTTGATTTTTTTATAATTTTTCTGAACTGTAGCTGTGATATCTTTCACTTGGATGTTAGAGATTGCATTGAATAAGTAAAGCTGGAAAAAATATTTTTTGTGTGTGTTTTCATTTAAGGCTGTAAAGCAAAAAAATGTGAATATTTCAAAGGGGGGATTCTTTTCTTTATCCACTGTATAACAGCTTAAAGGGATACTCAACCCTATATACCCCTCAACCCTATATGTATGCTGTACTGTATATATTTAAGTTTACATATACTGTGTTGATACAAATATATATATATATATATATATATATATATATATATATATATATATATATATATATATATATATATAATATACAAATATAAAATATAATATTTGGGTTGAGTATCCCTGTATCTGCGGTTGTATTTTGTTCTCTCGTGTTTATAACTTAAATCCCGGGTTCACGTCAGGGACACACTGTAGTGGCACAGCCTTTACTTTTGAGTCAATACGTTCTCTTGTAATGAGATGCAGTTGCGCTTTAATTTGGATTTGCGGGTGTGAAGTGACGAGCGCGGAGCATAAATTGCCTTCCATCTGTAAGTAAAATGCAATTCTCGAGTTTTATTTATTACACGGAGCTTCAATTGCGTCAAGTTAACGAGTTGAGCGCCTGCTGGAGGACAGGCTTGGTCAACACTGCCATCTGCTGGCTGGGACTGCTATCGTTAATTATTTAAACTTGTATTCTATTGTTTGCACCAAAGCTACCATACTACTACTAAATAATAATAATAATAGTGTGTTTATATATTTTTGCAGAAGTAGCACCAGATCGAAGAAAATGATCTTTTCTGTAATTAAGCACCAGGAATTATTTGCATTCACTTAAAACAAATAATGAAAGCCAAACCAGTACCATCATCATCATCATCATCCATCCATCCATCCATCCATTATCCAACCTGCTGTATCCTAACTATAGGGTCACGGGGGTCTGCTGGAGCCAATCCCAGCCAACACAGGGCGCAAGGCAGGAAACAAACCATGGGCAGGGCGCCAGCCCACCGCAGGGCACACACACACACACACACCTAGCACACACTAGGGACAATTTAGAATTGCCAGTGCACCTAACCTGCATGTCTTTGGACTGTGGGAGGAAACCAGAGCACCCGGAGGAAACCCACGCAGACACGGGGAGAACTCCACGCAGGGAGGACCCGGGAAGCGAACCCGGGTCTCCTAACTGCAAGGCAGCAGCGCTATCCACTGTGCCACTGTGCCGCCCATCATCATCTTTTTTTTATTTAAATTATTATTGTCTCTAGTCTAGTTTGACAAGTCACATGAGCTGTGAGCGGGCATGGTCTCTGGGGCCCCTATTGAAATGTCCAGCCTGCCAAGTCACCTGCTTTTTCCAACAGATCAGACCTTCATGTGCCATCATGACCAGGGCAAGGGGGGGTTCCCGATATCCCCCCTCGCTTGATGAAATGTGGTAAATCTTAAGTGTTGAAATGACTAATGGGGGGAACCCACTAAAGGGAGCAATGCAATCCTTCCTCAGCAAAATGATGAAGGTTGAAAACCCCCCACCACTCCCCACCACAACTTCTTGATGAAATGAAGTAGACTCCAAGTATCCTAATGATAAAGGGAGACCCCACTTGATGAAATGATTAAATCTTCATGTGCTGGCATGACCAGGGAGCCCCCACCCCACTTGATAAAATGATGTAGGGGGAACCCCACTTGCTTAATTGATCAAATCTTTCTGTACCCAAATGACCAAGAGGGACCCCACTTAATGAAATGATCAAATCTTCATGTGCCAACATGACCAAGGCAGGAGGGGATTCCCCCTTCACTTGACGAAACGTTATAAATCCTAAATGTTGAAATGAGCAAAGGGGGAACCCACTTGAGGAAACAATACAACCTTTATGTGCCAAAGTGATCAAGGGTGACCCCCCCCCCCCCCCAACTGAGTGATGAAATGATAAATGATGTAGACTCACAAGTGTCAGAATGATCAAAGGGGGCCCTGCTTGATGAAATGAGCAAATCTCAATGTGACCCCCCCCCCCCCCCCCCCCCCCTGCTTGATGAAATGTTATAAATCCCAAGGGTTCAAATGACCACTTTATGAAACAATGTAGACTCTGAATGTTGAAACGGCAAAAGGAGGCCCCATATAATGAAGTGATTGAACTTTCTTGTGCAATCATGGCCAATTAGTCTAATCTTCATACGCTAACATGGCTATGGGGGACCCCACTGCCCCAGACTTGATAAAACGATTGAGTCTCCACATGCAGAACATGAGAGTGGGAAATACCGTTCAGTGTTAAATTACCGAGTGTCAGTGCACCGCATTGTTAAAAGTATAATCAGCATTCTATAAAAGAGATGGTCACCCAGGGGGTCTGTGGGGGTCTTAATCCAGGCTTCGGTCTTGCATAGAGGAGCCATGCAGATTTTTGCCACTGGCCTCTCCTTGAAATTGGATAGTCCGTAAAAAAATGTTGTGTGTGGCACACGGCGAAAACCCATCCCTTAATGATGATTACACGTTGCTCCTTCTGAAAGGCGCTATATAAGATTCCACCCACCTAAGTCTGTTCTTGTTGTGTTCCTTCCCACAGTGACGGCGATCACGCTGGTGGAGAACGGCTCGGTGTCTAACGGCGCTCTGCTCCTCATCTCCAGCAGAGTCCTCTTCATCATCATCAGCCTGTCTTACTACTACCAGTTGGGGCGTCGCCCCAAGAAGATTTAAAAGAAGAACTGGGGGGGGGGCGGTTATGGGTGGGGGGTTCAAATATGGGGGGCTAGTCGGCTAGCCAGCCGTCATCCTGGGAGCGATGGGTAGCTAAGCTATGGATGCTGTTGGCTGGGTGCAAGTGGGCACAATCGGGGTAACCTTGGAGTGGGGGGGGGTATGAGGGGTGTTGGGGGGGGGGAGGTTTAGGTAAACTCGTCTGGAATAGCAGGAGCAGGACTCGTGATGTTTATACGTCAAGTGTGCACCTTCATCCGTTCCGTCTCACTTCTCCTTTCGTTCTTCCAGTTTTCACTCAAGTTGTGATTTCAGGTTTTTGTCCACTCAGCGTTCGTTTCTCAGGAGAACTTTTGACCAAACAAACACTTTTGTGGCCGCAGTCCGGGCCAGTAGCGCCATAGCCCGGACAGAAGTGTGTGTGGGGGCTCTGGTTGGATAAATCAACCCTGCAGAGTAGCAGTTGGCCAGCAGGTGGCGCTAAACGCACATTAGGAGTCCATTCACTGGGCTCTTTGCATCCGGGCGTATCGCTGCACTTCTTGTATTTCTTTCTTATGATGCTGATGTGTTGGCCAGAGATGTGCTTATTAATGGGTGGGCTTAGTACTTTAAGTACCCCCTCTCTTTAAAAAAAGAAAAAAAAATGGGGTTGACAGTTGATGAGCAGATGCTGGATAAGGAGGACGTCACAGATGGGAGTTGATTATGATGGTCAAGCTACAGTGCCAGCGTCTGGGCATATGCCTCCAGGGCAATCTGACCAGCAGACCCTACAAGAAAACAACATACAAATTAAAAAAAAGGAACCATTTTGTGGTTTGTGTCTGAGCAGCAGAAATAGACAAAGGCCTGACGTGTTGTTTCCAAAGGGTCTTCCAGGTCCGGTTTAAACAGTTGGGCGGCGTCTTTCCCATTCATTCAGTCCAATGTGAGCAATCAACCCACCTACCTGTAAAAACATCAGGGCTGGGCAGGTCTGCCATTGCCATTTTCTGGTGCTACTCTGCAATGAGCAGGAGTAACCAGCAGAGGGCGCCAGAATCAACGGGGAGAAGCTTTTCATGTTTAACTAAAATGGACGAGTGTAGCTGAGCTGCTACTCTTCATGAGAGCGACCAGGCTTTGGGCGAGCAGCTGGCTGGAAGTTTTGGTTAGGGGGGGGGGGGCATGACAAGGGAGGGGTGGGGGTCTTGTTTTTATTTTTTACTCTCAGCTTTCGATGCCTGCATTCATCTATTTATTGTATTGTTTTGGGTTGAATGGTTCGCTCTTTGTTCGATGTTACACATTATATTTCAATAAAATGTCATTATGTGCACTGTATTTTTATTTGACCAATACTATTTATTAATAAAATAATAATAAAGCAACACGGATTGTGTTTTGTGCCTCTGAAATGCACACCATTTCAGGATGCGCCCCCCCCCCCCCCCCATCCCTAATAAACCTCCACCGTAACCCCCTTGACCCCCCACATCCTGCACTGGGTTTGTATCAGTTCTGTGTGTGAAATAGAATAGGGGGGTTAGGGGGTCCCAGATATGAAATCCCTGTTTATTTGTGGTGTTGTATGAGGAAGTCGGGAGTGGCAGAGAAGTACGTAAGAGTGGTACAGGATATGAACGAGGGGAGTGTGACAGTGGTGGGGTCTGCGGTGGGAGTGACGGAGGTGGGATTACATCAGGGATCAGCTCTGAGCCCTTTCTTATTTGCAATGGTGATGGACAAGTTGACAGACGAGATTAGACAGGAGTCCCCGTGGACTGTGATGTTTGCTGATGACATTGTGATCTGCAGGTTTAGGAGACACTGGAGAGGTGGAGATATGAGAGGAGAGGAATGAAGGTCAGTAGGACTACCAAGACAGAATGCATGTGTGTGAATGAGAGGGAGGTCAGTGGAATGGTGAAGATGAGGGGAGTAGAGTTGGCGAAGGTGGAGGAGTTTAAATACTTGGGATCAACAGTACAGAGTAATGGGAAGTGTGGAAGAGAAGTGAAGAAGAGAGTGCAGGCAGAGTGGAGTGGGTGGAGAAGAGTGACAGGAGTGATTTGTGACAGACGGGTATCAGCAAGCGTGACAGGGAAGGTCTACAGGACGGTAGTGAGCCCAGCTATGTTATATGGGCTGGCACAGGCAACAGAGCTGGAGGTGGCAGAGTTAAAGATGCTAAGATTTCCATTGGGTATGACGAGGATGGACAGGATTAGAAATGAGGACATTAGAGGGTCAGTTCAGGTTGGACGGTTGGGAGACAAACTCAGAGAGGCGAGATTGCATTGGTTTGGACATGTGCAGAGGAGAGTTGCAGGGTATATTGGGAGAAGGATGCTAAGGATAGAGCTAAGCGGAGGTTTATGGATGTGATGAGAGAGGACATGCAGGTGATGGGTGTAACAGAGCAAGATGATGAGGACGGAAAGATATGGAAGAAGATGATCTGCTGTGGCGACTCCTAATGGGAGCAGTTGAAACAAGAAGAAAAAGATTCCAGAGGGAGATGGGTTATAGAAACAGAAGATGCACAGAAGGGGAGAGCAGAATGAAGCCGTGAACACACAAGCTGAGTCACCCGGTCAAGGCAGAAACCCACTTTCTTCAAAATCTCCATGGGGGGCATTTCTGGAGGTCTCCTTTGGGGGAAAAAAAAATGTTCCTACACCATTAAACTCTCCAATAAGACCCCCCCCCCCCCCCACCCCCCTCCAAGTCTGGTCCCGGTGATTCCTTTGATCCCAAGGACTTTGTACACCATGAAGACTTTTGAAAAGGGTGGTCCTGCCTTCAGAACACTGAGACCCTCTGCAGGCTCACACTCTCATCTAAGAGCCCCACAGAAAGAAAGAGAGAGACGACTTCCACTTGGACAAAGTCGGTACCCCAGTTTAATTTTTTCCAGGGTGTTTAACGGCATTCTCACCCATCAAGAAAGCTCAAGGTGTTGAATCTTGATGCCCCTCTGCTCGCCCAGTCTCCTGGATCATGGAACACCTGACCGACAGACAGCAGGGGCTGTGTGTCAGAAATGGGGGTGTGTAGCACTGGAGCCCCTCGGTGTACTGTCCTGTCTCCCTTCCTGGTCACCCCACTACACAACAGACGTCCAGCACAATACCAGCGCTTGCCCACCTGCAGAAATGTTCAGATGACTCCTCCATCATGGGCTGCATTAACCATGGAGACAAGGCGAAGTACATGAAGGGTGTGGAGGACTTCGTCAGGTGGTGCAGAGACAACAACTTACAGCTCTGACAACGGAGCTGATGGTGGGCTTTAGGCGTGGCAAAGAGACTCTGAGACCACCACTCACCATTCAAGTGGTCCCTGGGTGTCTGCATCAACAGCAAACTGGACTGGTCTGACCACACGGGGGCGCCGGACAAGAAGGACCAGAGCAGGCTGGACTTGCTGAGGAGACTCTCGGGACATTTGATGTGTGAAGCAAAGCTGCTGGAAATGTTCTGCCAGTCCATAGTAGCCAGTGTGGTGCTCTGCGCTAGGGTCTCACTTGAGCTCAAAAGACGCACAGACTTCTCAGGAACGCCATCCTGTGCCATCACAGAGCCAACCCTGGGCACACTGGAGCTGTGAAAAGAGCAAAACTGGATGCCATCATGAAAAATCCCCTCCAGTAGGCGCACCCCACCTCTCTCTCTCAGTTCACTTTCAGCCATGGGCTCATAGCACCACAGTGGGCTAAGAAATGCCTTTGGGGGTCTTTTCTGCCCACCGCTAATCAGGCACTGGAGTGCCTTCTCCCAACATTCCAGGCTAAACGCCTTTAAGACCTACGTTTATTAGTGGTCTGTCTATTGAGTGTTTGTCCTGTGAATTTGTTTCTTTCTATCTGTTTGAAATGTCTAAAGTTAACAAACAAAAAAAGGGAAGATCGTGTTGTGATTTTGATGATATGATACTGGTTATTGTGATTAGCGATATTGACGCGTTAACAGGCTTTATTGTGGCAATTCTGAGTCGAATCGTTTAAAATAAAAGAGTTTCCTTCATGCAGCGGAGACGTCAGTGACACCTCCTGCTTAACATGCCAGGCAGCCCATTATTAGGGCTTATTGGGAAGACTAATGTTTGTTAATGTGACTAATAAGTCCATTGGCATGGATCCTGGCATCATGTGAACAAAAATCGAATTGGTATTGGGGCCCGGGAAGGTTTAAAAGTTATTGTGAAATTCTGTTATTGGAAATTATGTGTTCAAATTATGAAAAATTCACTTCACAAAGGGTCTTTCGGGGACAGATTATCTTAACAAAGCAGAAGAAACCTTTACATAGATACATATGAAAGGCCCTATATAATTTAAAGATATTACAGGCACTAAATGATAGAGGGATAGGCTGTCAGACACAGATGAATAGGTATGAAAGGCACTATATGATAGATAGACAGATATGAAAGGCACTAAATAATAGATATGAAAGGCACTATATAATAGATATATAGATGTGAAGGCACTATATAATATATAGATGTGAAAGGCACTACATGATAGATAGATAGATAGATGTGAAAGGCACTATGTAATAGAGAGAGACAGATAGAAATGAAGGCACTATATAATAGAGAGAGATAGATAGAAATGAAAGGCATTATATAATAGATAGATATATAGATGTGTAAGGCACTATATAATAGATAGAGAGACAAATAGATATTAAAATCACTAAATAATAGATAGATACGAAAGGCATTACCTGTATATAATAGAAAGATAGACAGAGAGATATGAAAGACACTATATGATAGATACATAGATAGATATGAAAGGCACTAAATAATAGATAGATATATAGATGTGTAAGGCACTATATGATAGATTGATTGATATGAAAGGCACTATATGATAGGTAGATATTAAAGGCACTAAATAATAGATATATAGATATGAAAGGCACTATATGATAGATAGATAGACAGATAGATTGATAGATAGATAGAGAGATATTAAAGGCACTAAATAATCGATAGATATGAAAGGCACTATATGATAGATAGATAGAAAGATAGATAGATAGATAGATACATAGATAGATGTGAAAGGCACTATATACAGTAATAGATAGATATACAGATGTGAAAGGCACTATATAATAGAAAGATAGATAGATATGAAAGGCACTATATAATGGATAGATAGATACAGTAGATATGAAAGGCACTATATGATAGATAGAGAGATATTAAAGGCACTAAATAATTGATAGATATGAAAGGCACTATATGATAGATTGATAGATAGAGAGATGTGAAAGGCACTATATACAGTAATAGATAGATATATATATGTGAAGGCACTATATAATAGATAGATAGATATGAAAGGCACTATATGATAGATAGATATCACAGGCACTAAATAATAAGATACATAGGTATGAAAGACACTATATAATAGAAAGATAGATATGAAAGGCACTATATAATGGATAGATAGATACAGTAGATATGAAAGGCACTATATGATAGATAGATACATAGATAGATGTGATAAGCACTATATAATAGATAGTGAAAGGCTCTTTAACCAGCTTGGGGGTCAAGCCTATAACTTGGACAAAAAGGATAGCAGGGCATTTCCCTGTGGCACTACAGTTCCCAGCATGCTCTGCATGTGTCCATATAGGTGAAGTAGCCCAGGGATGCTGCCATCTAGTGTCTCGAGTTGACTGAATAATTCACATTGGTTGCCTCCCTGTCCTTTCAGCATTCTGTCTCCCCATCCAGGTAAGGATCCTCCTCTAGGCCCCTCTGTGACACCAGCGTCTCCACTGTGGTCTTGGCACCTTCTGCCAGTGTCCTGGTGGAGGCAGAGAGCACCCCGTCTTCATTCATCTCCAGTTACTGGCTTGGCTTCCTGCCTGGGTAAGTAACATTAAACCATCCTGGGCAAGATGCCAGCCCATCCTTGCCATCCCTTATGATAGACATAACTTTATTTGTCCTCAGAGGCAATTTTGGCCTTTAAGAGAAGCTCTTTAAATAGATAAATGCATAAATAAATAGATAAAGAAATGTACACACACACACACACACACACACACAATGTGGTCTGAACACACATCAGAATGCCTAAAAAGAAAGAAAACGTCTGACTTGGCAGTCCCAGTGAGGTGCTATTCATGCGTATTGCTGTTGGCATAAAGGACCGCCCCTACCCCCACCCCCCCCTTTCTTAACCTGCTGAAAGCCCTCAGTGTTGGTGTGTCACCGAGAGAGGATGTGCAGGGTTGTTCGTAATGGCACTCGGTTTTGATCTCATTCTCTATTTGCTATGACCTCCAGGGGTCCAGAGTGTATTCCATAACCGAGCCTGCCCTTTAAATCACTTTGTTGATTCGGTGGTCCTCTCTTGAAGTGATGTCACCAGCCCAGCACACCACAATGGCCATCACAGAGTTATGAAGGATGTCACTTGTCACATGAAGGGAACACAGTCTGTTAATAGAACAGTCTGCTCTGCCCTTTCTTCTCCAGTTCCTTTGTGTTATTAGAGCAGTCCAGCCTGTTGTTGATGTGAAGTGGACCACCTTTACATCCCCTCCCTGATTAGTGACCAGACATGGAGGCACTTTGGTGTTTTGAAAGTCATAAAGCAGTTCTTTGGCTTTGCTGATGTTGAGCTGCAGACAGTTCTCAAAGTTCTCCCCCTGACTCCTCTCCTTTGTCTCATCCCCCCTTATTAATAACCCCATAAGTGCAGAATTATCTGAGAATTTCCATGAGTGACCTGTCCTGCTGTTATATTTCTAGTCAGATGTTTACAATGTGAAGTGACAAGCCTGGTCCTTGTGGTGCTCCAGTGTTGCTCACATAGTCCTTGAGTCTCACAGATGGTGGTCTGCCTGACAGATAGTCCATCATCAGGACATCACAGGCTCACCCACCTGCATATCTCTGTACTGACCCCTTAACAGGGATAACTGGATGGTATTGAAGGCCCTGGAGAAATCAGAAAACAGAGTCCTCACAGTGCAGCCAGCATTGTCCAGGTGAGAAGAAGCTTTGTGGAGCAGAGACAGATAATCAGATCCTCCAATCCAAACTGGCGATGGTCCAGGTGGTCTATCACAAGGGGACTCCTAGAGTGCAGGACCAGCCCCTCAAAGGCCTTCTAAGGGCTGCTGGTCATTAGTCACCAGATGAAGAGGCGCCCACCTTACAATGCAGGATGTTTTCCACAGCAGGGTCACTTTCCGGAGCTTTAGGGACAAACTGAGGAGGTGACCGGGGGACACCACAGAGATGGTCAGGACAGGCCGTAAAAACTTGAGGACCGGCTCCATCTGGTCTGGTGACTTTTTCTGTGTCTAGTTGTCTCCTTACTTGCTCTTCAGTTATGGAGTTTAGCTGTGAGAAGGAGGATTTTTGAAATCAGACTATCGTCACTGGAAGCCAGCGTCAGGACGTGAGGACAGGGGTCACCTGTGACCTTCCCCGGTGTGGTCTCCCCACCAGCTCAGTTAGACCAGCCCTCCAATTCCCAAACCCCCCAATCCCCCCCACCGACACACCGTGTACTGATATTGGGGTTGGGGTTTTCTGTCAAACCCGTAGAACTGTAAACTCCATAGACATGAGTGACGTGCACACAGCACCCTCTGCTGGCCTAATCATGAAATGACAAGCATGAAGAAGCACATAAAAATAATCCTTTATTTTGTGTGCATATTAACAACTTCACTGACAAAGTTCCAGAGGCAGAAAAACCAAACAAACAGAAGAGCTGCAGGTTGTGTGTGTGTTTTTAATACCTAAAAGAAATTGATAAAGGAAGGCTGAAGAAGCCAGGCTACCTTCAGAGGACTCAGGTTCAAGCCACCAAGAAGCAGACAAAGTCCGATTTTCAAATTGTAATTGGAAAATAAATCGCCGCAACCAACCAGGGCCTTTGATGCTCTTGGCAGTGACGTCACAGGTTTTATTTTCAGCAGGGCACGCTCTGCCATCTCCTTCCTTTGGCTGATGCCACCCCAGCAGAGGGCAGCATTGCGTTTTTAGGGTGGCTGAGCGTGATTGGCTTAGCCAGCCTTCTACCCCAATTAGGCTTCATTGCACCCCTCAGAGTCAAAAGTCTGAATTTGCACCCTTGTCTCTATTTATGACCTTGGGGGTAAGAAAAAGTGATGAAAAGCATGTCATTCTACCATATGGCGCCTTTCAAGGAGGCACCTGGAGGCTTCTGGCCCTTTATAATACACACCATGGTAGCAAAGTGACTTGCTAATGGCATGAACGTGGTGGCAGCGGTGGGATTGAACATCGTATGATCATAATTTGGGACTCTCCTCCTTCTGGGCTGCCTAATAGTAAGGAATGAAAGCTTATGCTGCTCTTTTCCAAAAGTAAAAAAAAAAATATATACATACAGTATCTTACAATGGCAACCACTTGGCTGCCACATCTAAACTGGCAGCGGGCAACGAGATGGCAAGGCCGTATCGAGGAGGGACAACTTCTCACTTTGTATGCTCAACTGAATAAATGAACCCAAGGCCCGGTGTGCCACACCTGAAGCGACAGCTCAAGAATTGGGCACAACTGTCAGAATCCGCACTGCCAACACTCATCAGTAGGTGGAGCCACCAACAGGTGGAAAATGAAAAGATTCATGAAAAGCAATGAAGTGACCAAGACAGAGAGTTGTATATAGCGCCTTTCACCAGACACAATGTTTGGATTACTCTGCCGCCATCTTTCTGCGGTGATCACTGGGAATGGAATTATCAATAGAATTCTAAAGCTATCAGATCAGTCCTTCTAGATTGTATATAGCGCCTTTCAGTGTTGCACCAAAACCCACGCTCAAATCTGTCACTTGCTTCCACATCCTTTTTTCTTCCCCAACCTAAAAGGGCGATGCCACCTAAAAATTTAAAGTGTAGTGTATATGAAATAAAACCTTTTTTGGGGGGGGTTTGGGGTCAGTTGGTGGGGGATGCATAGGTTGAGACCCATTATATATATATTGTATATAGTGCCTTTCATCATAATGCCAAAACCCATGCTGGTATTTCCAACTCATTTCCACATCCTCTTCCATCCCCAAGCATAACAAAAAAATTGATGCCACTCATAACTTTAAAGTACGCACGTGATAAAGCCTTGGGAGGGGTCTGCATGGGGTAAGACACATTATATATATTGTATATAGCGCCTTTCATTGTGGCACCAACACCCACACTCATATTTGTCACTCACCTCCACATCCTCTTCTTTCCCCAAGTCTAACAAAAAGGCGATGCCACCTAGGACTTTTAAGTGGTGTATGTATGTAATAAAGCCTGAGGGGGGGGGGGAAGGGGGTGAGACCCATTACATAGATTGTATATAGTGCCTTTCATTGTGGCACCAAAACCCACACTGATATTTGTAACTTACTTCTACATCCTCTTCCATCCCCAAGCATAACATAAAGGCAATGCCACCCAGAACTTTAAAGTGAGGTACAAACGTAATAAAGCCAGTGGGCACATAGGGTGAGACCCATTTTATAAATTGTATATAGTGCCTTGCATTGTGGTACAAAGACCCATGCTGGTATTTGTAACTCACTTCCACATCCTCTTCCATCCCCAAGCATAACATAAAGGCAATGCCATCCAGAACTTTAAAGTGGCATATGTATGTGATAAAGCATTGGGGAGGGGTCCGCATTATATATATTGTATATAGCACCTTTCATAAAGTTGCCAAAACCCATGATGTTATTGGTAGCTCATTTCACAACCACTTCCTTTCCCAAGTATACTGTACTCAATCAAATGGTAATGCCACCTAGAACTTTAAAGTGGGGGTACTATGTAATAAAGACTAGGGGGGCACATGGGGTGAGCCCCATTATATATAGTTCCTTTCATCATGATGCCAATACCCAGGCTGAAATTTGTAACTCAATTCCACATCCTCTTCTTTCCCCAAGAATAACAAAAACGTGATGCCACCAAGAATTCTAAAATGGGGTACAAATGTAATAAAGCCTGGAGGGGGGGGCTTAGGGTGAGACCCATTATATATATTGTTTATAGTGCCTTTCATCGTGATGCCAACACCCAGGCTGATATTTGTAACTCACTTCCACATCCTCTTCCTTCTCCATGAATAATAAAAAGGCGAAGGCACTGAGAATTTTAAAGTGGGTACATACTTAGTAAAGGGGGGGGAGGGGGGGGGGCATTTAGGGTATCATTTGAGACCCCATCAAATCACCTTCTTTGGCCTCATCCTGTCTCCCTTCATCTTATGTTCCTATCTACTAGTCATCCTCTAGGCCAGGTTGTAGCTACAGTAGAACATCACTAGGGGTCAGTAAGACCCAGCTGTTAGACAGACTGCGATGTATGGTGGGGCAGAGTGGTGGGCTGGCAGCTGTTACTGATCAGATTTAGGGCTGCCTTATGCCCTCCATAACAAACACATCACTTCAATTGGCATTGGTCACAAACGATGCCAATGGTGGACCCTATGAGATGGACTGGGCATGCACAATCACTTTCTGCTCTTGTGTGTGGGTGCATTCTGTGAGCCCAACGTTGCCCCCTACCTGCCAGACAAGGAAGTGCCATGTTGTTTAATGCAGGTTGAACAAACCAAACTGGTACAGAACAGCAGAACACGACTTCAAGGGAAGTGTGGTCCCCCGACCCCAGTGGCTGGCTGGGGTCATTCACCATGAACAAGTCATTTAGTGTCCCAGACTACTATCTTGGGATTTTTAAGCACAAAGTTCTTGGAGAAAAGGCTCACAATGAAAGGCACTATATTGCAATTTCTGTTTGGTGTGCATTAACAGTAAAGGGATGGGGAAGCAATGACACTCAATTGGCGGGTGAGAAGGGGGCACTGCGGGATAGTGGGAGTGACCTGCAATCCCCAAATCACCCCGTTTCCTCCCCTCTCCCAATCCTAGTGGTCAGTGATAGAAGGGGTGGGCAGGGAGGGAATGTTCCGGATAGGGAGTGCCATCTCTTTGGCAAGATGAGCAGACCTGTGGCCACCTGCCCAAGTGCAAGAAACCCACAACTAGCATATGCTAACACTGGAGGGCGCCAGCGATCCAAACATCTCCATCAGTCGCAGTTCTACTGGCGACACAAGGGCTTGTTTGGAGGCTGGGAACCCTAAGAAGCATCATTGTCATAATAATAATAAAAAATAATTATAATAATATTGCAGTCATCATCACTATAATCGTAGAGCAGATAATTAAAACAAACAAGAAGGGATAAAGAGTCGTAAAAACACGTAAAACAAAGAGGGTCCGACGGCTGCAGCACCGCCATGGTGATGTGCGCCACCATTCGGCCACCAGGGGGCAGCAGCAGCAGCGGGCTGGCAGTGCGATGCTCACAGTTCACGTCCTGCTCCCCTGCTTCTCGCAGGTCAGCAAAAGGAGTTAAAAAAAGAAATCAAATAAAATACAAATCCGCCCGTCAGTATTTTTCCTCATTTCAGTCTCTCTTTGTCTTTTCAGCACCTCAAAGTTCCAGCCCTGAAGTACGTGTACAGTGTTTTGGTCACTTCATATTTTTTGTGTGTCTTCACCTGTTGAACACAAATCTTCTTTTGCAGGTTCTCGGTGTCCACACACACAATCCTTACTGGATGCCCCGAAACAAACACATGGCAAAGACCATGGCGAAGAGCTGCAGAGAGAAAGAGAAAAACGCCATAAGGTGTGGGCATCACGGGCACCTTTGATCTCATATAGCGTCTTTTATGGCACTCCAAATCATAAGGCACTTAACACAGATAACCTTCGTCACACTCCCCACCCCCCCAAAAAAATGAAAAAAATTACAACGCAACAATAAAAAAATAAAAACCATCAGCTAAAAATCTGTCACCCTCAGTGTGACGCTGCAGCAGAAAACTCAAGAGACTCAGTCAGTCCGGGCTCCAAACAGAAGGGGGCGTGGTCGGTGTTGCATATCAGACGGGATGGGCGGGGCCACGGGGCAAGGTGTCTTCCCTCTTCAAACATAAAGGCCCCACCCCCTGGGAGTTCACTTGAATGTAATTTCAGAATAAAAGCTGGCTTAGGCGGCTGTAACATTCCTTAGGAAATAAGAGTCTCTTCAGGAGGGTTCAATAAAAGGCATAGAATTAAAAATGATTTGGCGGGCGCCTTTATCCAAAGCGACTTACATCAGCTGAGATACAACTGGTTACATTTGTTTTATCCAGTTGGAGCAGAGCCATGTAAAGTGACTTGCTCATGGTCACAGAGTGCCAGTTACCTAAAATGAATATAAAGTTTATTTATAAGACTTGGATTGTAGACAATTTATAAGAAAAAATCACTAAACTTGAGACTCCTTAAGAACAAAAAATAGAGAAATAAAACTAAATACTTAAAGCATTCCAGACCAACTGGACAAAAAAAGTCATCCAAATTATAGACTCAAAGTGAAGGCACTGAGGTGACAGTTTTAGAAAAGGTGGTTAGGAGACCCCTGAAGCATCCCACCTTCTCGTGGTAGGGGTCAGGTTGATTATTATTTTTTTTTTTTTTTTTTTTTTTTAGAAACAACAGATAGGCCCGACATCCCATGAAAAGTAACGGGAGAAAAGCCAAGGGGCGAACGTAAATCCAGGCTGGAGGAGAGTGCAGTCGCTCATCTGAGAGGCAGTGGGGACACGTCCACGGAGGGGACTTCCAAGGGACAGCTGACCCTGCCCTTCCCACTCTGTGTATGCATGATTAAAACTAAACTGGGCGGGCGGAGTGGTGGCCCAGAGGCTAGGGGTCTGTGCCAGCAATCGGAAGGTTGCCAGTTTAAATCCCAATCACATCACTTCAATTGGCATTGGTCACAAACGATGCCAATGGTGGACCCTATGAGATGGACTGGGCATGCACAATCACTTTCTGCTCTTGTGTGTGGGTGCATTCTGTGAGCCCAACGTTGCCCCCTGCCTGCCAGAGAAGGAAGTGCCAAGTTGTTTTATGCAGGTTGAACAAACCAAACTGGCACAGAACAGCAGAACACATCAAGGGAAGTGTGGTCCCCCGACCTCAGTGGCTGGCTGGGGTCATTCACCATGAACAAGTCATTTAGTGTCTCAGACTACTATCTAGGGATTTTTAAGCTCAAAGTTCTTGGAGAAAAGGCTCACAATGAAAGGCACTATATTGCAATTTCTATTTGGTGTGCATTAACTGTAAAGGGATGGGGAAGCAATGACACTCAATTGGCGGGTGAGAAGGGGGCACTGTGGGATAGTGGGAGTGACCTGCAATCCTCAAATCACCCCGTTTTCTCCCCTCTCCCAATCCCAGCGGTCAGTGATAGAAGGGGTGGGCAGGGAGGGAATGTTCTGGATAGGGAGTGCCATCTCTTTGGCAAGATGAGCAGACCTGTGGCCACCTACCCAAGTGCAAGAAACCCACAACTAGCATATGCTAACACTGGAGGGCGCCAGCGATCCAACCATCTCCACATTTCACAGTTCTACTGGCGACACAAGGGCTTGTTTGGAGGCTGGGAACCCTAAGAAGCATCACTGTCATAGTAATAATAAAAAATAATTATAATAATAATATTGCAGTCATCATCACTATAATCATAGAGCAGATAATTAAAACAAACAAGGAGGGAGAGAGAGTCGTAAAAACACGTAAAACAAAGAGGGTCCGGCGGCTGCAGCACCGCCATGGTGATGTGCGCCACCATTTGGCCACCATGGCAACATCATTCTGGGCCCTCTAATCATCCCTTGTCTCTGACTGGCTACCTCCCTCCCTCTCTCTCTCATCCCATGACATTCAAATGTGTGGTGAGTGGACAGGCAAAAAAATGGCTGCTGTCGCATCATCCAGGTAGGTGCCACACATTAGTGGTGACTGAATCGGATCCCTGCGGTGGGTTGGCACCCTGCCCAGGATTGGTTCCCTGCCTTGTGCCCTGTGTTGGCTGGGATTGGCTCCAGCAGACCCCCGTGACCCTGTGTTCGGATTCAGCGGGTTGGAAAATGGATGGATGGATGGATGAATTGGATCCCCACTGACTATGAAAAGCTTTACTATAAATGTAAAGAATTATTTTGCATTATTATTATTATTGTTACTGGGTGGCACAGTGGTGCAGTGGGTAGTGCTGCTGCCTCACAGGAGAGCCGGGTTCGCTTCCTGGGTCCACCCTGCGTAGAGTTTGCATGTTCTCCCCATGTCTGTGTGGGTTTCCTCCCACAGTCCAAAGACATGCAGGTTAGGTGCATTGGCGATCCTAAATTGGTGTGTGTGTACGCGCCCTGCGGTGAGCTGGCGCCCTGCCCAGGGTTTGTTTCCTGCCTTGTGCCCTGTGTTGGCTGGGATTGGCTCCAACCGACCCCCGTGACCCTGTAGTTAGAATATAGCGGGTTGGATAATGGATGGATGGATGATTGTTACTGGGGCCAATTTAATATCTCCAGTCCACCTAACCTGCATATCTTTGCAATGTGTGAGGACACCAGAGCACCACACAGACACGGGGAGAACATGCAAACTCCACGCAGGGATTATACAGTGACTATAAAAACACTAAAATAAAGTTTCCTTAAAAATACATATTTTTAAAATAATACATATATACAGTCATATGAAAAAGTTTGACAACCCCTCTCAGCCTGCATAATAATGGACTCTCCTTTCAACACTAAAGATAACAGTGGTGTGTCTTTCATTTCCTAGGAACATCGGAGTACTGCGGTGTTTTCCGAACAAAGATTTTTAGTGACGCAGTATTCAGTTGTATGAAATTAAATCAAATGTGAAAAACTGGCTGTGCACAAATGTGGGTCCCCTTGTCATTGTGCTGATTTGAATGCCTGTCACTGCTCAATGCTGATTACTTGGTGTGATGAGCTCGTTAAGCCTTCACAGACAGGTGTGTCCATCATGAGATATAAAGATATTTAAGGTGGTCAATTACAAGTTGGGCTTCCTTCCCTTTGACTCTCCTCTGAAGAGTGACAGCATGGGATCCTCAAAGCAACTCTCCAAAGATCTGAAAACAAAGATTGTTGAGTCTCCTGGTTTAGGGGAAGGCTACAAAAAGCCATCTCAGAGGTTTAAACTGTCAGTTTCTGTAACTGTAAGGAATGGAATCAGGAAATGGAAGGCCACAGGCACAGTTGCTGTTAAACCCAGCAGGTCTGGCAGGCCAAGAAAAATACAGGAGTGGCATATGAGCAGGATTGTGAGAATGGTGACAGACAACCCACAGATCACCTTCAAAGACCTGCAAGAACATCTGGCTGCAGATGGTGTATCTGTACATCGTTCTACAATTCAGCATAATTTGCACAAAGAACATCTGTATGGCAGGGTGATGAGAAAGAAGCCCTTTCTGCACTCACGCCACAAACAGAGTCGCTTGTTGTATGCCAATGCTCATTTAGACAAGCCAGATTCATTTAGGAACAGAGTGCTTTGGACTGATGAGACAAAAATGGAGTTATTTGGTGATAACAAAAAGCACTTTGCATAGCAGAACAAGAACACCGCATTCCAAGAAAAACACCTGCTACCTACTGTCAGATTTGGTGGAGGTTCCATCATGCTGTGGGGCTGTGTGGCCAGTTCAGGGACTGGGGCCCTTGTTAAAGTCGAGGGTCTGATGAATTCCACCCAATATCAATAAATTCTTCAGGATAATGTTCAAGCATCAGTCACAAAGCTGAAGTTACGCAGGGGTTGGATATTCCATCAAGACAATGACCCAAAGCACAGTTGGAAATCTATAAAGACATTCATGCAGAGGGAGAAGTACAATGTTCTGGAATGGCTGTGACAGTCCTCTGACTTGAATATCATCGAAAATCTATGGATGATTTGAAGCAGGATGTCCATCAAATTGAACTGAACTGGAGAGATTTTGTATGAAGAATGGTGAACAAGACCTCCATCCACAATCAGACACTCATCAGAGGCTATAGGAGGACAACGTCTAGAGGACAAAAGGAGGCTCAACTAAGTATTGATGTCATATCTCTGCCCACATTTATGAACCTGTCTAATTTTGTTATGATGCAAATTGCATATTTTCTGTTAATCCAATAAACTTAATGTCACTGCTGAAATACTACTGTGTCCATAAGGCATGTCAGATATTAAAAGGAAGTTGCTACTTTGAAAGCTCAGCTAATGAGAAACAATAATACAAAGAATTAAGAGGGGCTCCCAAACTTTTTCATATGACTGTAAATATATATATATATATATATATATATATATATATATATATATATATATATATATATAAACTGCTCAAAAAAATTACAGGAGCACTTTTTAATCCGAGTATAGCATCAAGTCAATGACACTTGTGGGCTATTGATGTGGTCAGTTAAGTAGCAGAGAGGCTTGTTCATCAGTTTCAGCTGCTTTGGTGCACTAGAGGGGCAACAATGAGACGAACTCCAAAACAGGAATGAATGGGTTAACAGGTGGAGGGAGGCCACTGACATTTTCCCCTCCTCATCTTTTTTGTCACTCGTTTTGCATTTGGCTATGGTCAGTGTCACTACTGGTAGCATGAGGCCATACTTGGACACTACAGAGCTGGCACAGGTGGTCCAACTTCTCCAAGATGGCACATCAATACGTGGCATTGCCATAAGGTTTGCTGTGTCTCCCAGCACAGTCTCAAGGGCATGGAGGAGATTCCAGGAGACAGGCTGGACAGGGCCCCTCGTAGAAGGTCCTTAACCCATCAGAATGACCCATCGGTATCTGCTCCTCTGGTCAAGGAGGAACAGGATGAGCACTGGCAGAGCCTACAAAATGACCTCCAGCAGGCAGGCCACTGGTGTGAATGTCTTTGACTAAACAATCAGAAACAGACTTCATGAGGGTGGCCTGAGGGCCCGACGTCCTCTAGTCGGCACCGTGGAGCTCGATTGACATTTGCCATAGAATACCAGAATTGGCGGGTCCCCCACTGGCACCCTGTGCTTTTCACAGATGAGAGCAGGTTCACCCTGAGCACATCTGACAGACGTGAAAGTTTCTGGAGAAGCCGTGGAGAACGTTTATGCTGCCTGTAACATCGTTCAGCATGACTGGTTTGGTGGTGGGTCAGTGATGGTCTGGGGAGGCATATCCATGGAGGGGCGCACAGACCTCTACAGGCTAAACAACGGCACCTTGACTGCCATTAAGTATTGGGATGAAATCCTTGGACCCATTGCCAGACCCTATGCTGGTTCCACCTGGAATGCCCGGCCTCGTGTGGCAAGAGGATGAAGGAATTGATACCATTGACAGATCGCTTGACCTCAATCCAATAAAACATCTCTGGTTGGGACATTATGTTTGGGTCCATCTGACTCTTCAGCCTGTCCAGGAGCTCAGTGATGCCCTGGGCCAGATCTGGGAGGAGATTACATAGGACACCATCTATCATCTCATTAGGACATTGTCAGGCATGGGGGGGGGGCAACAAACTACCGAGGACAATTTGGAGTTGCTGCAATGACATTTCAGCCAAATGGACTCGCCTGCCTGGCACCTCATTTTTTTCCCTGTTTTTTCGGGGTGTCCCTCTGTCGGTTCATCATTTTCATTTCCATCCTCTCGTTCCTCATACCTCACCACATCAGTCCACAGCAGAAGAGACGGTCAGCAGGATTTTTTTTCCCATTGCGATCTGACGTGTTTTCAAAGTGGTTCTTTCATTTTTTTGAGCAGTTTATATCCACAATACATACGGCACTAATAAAAAAAAAATCAAATGCTTCTCATAATTACAAGCTATCCTATTCTTTCATTTTCTCCATATTGGAAACAAAAACAAAAAAAAATAGGAATGAGTTTACGGTTTCAAAGTTAAAGTCGCACAGAACGCTTCTCCGTGTTTCGATGGATGAGTCTGCAGATTCACAGATGCTTTTAAATGGGCAGTTTAGACAATTTTCAAAGTTTGTACAGTTTGAGGTATCCGAATGAAAACTGAACTGACAAACATCCCTGAAGAATAAACAGGCAGCATCTCAACACAAGTGGTCCATGTGGGGGGCCAAATTGTTAAATGTGGATGGCCAGACAGACAGACAGACAGACATGGCTACCTTCACGCTTTACAAGTAAACACACCTAAAAAACTCCAGAGGGAAGATGCTGGCGAAAATAAAACTTAATCTGCACTGGTAGGCTTAGTGCATTATGCCAGTCTCGTGCCCGATGGTCCTCACCTCGCAAAAAGAAAACACAATTCCTATTCTGAAAGGAAGGAGAGTGGGGTACACCACTAGGGGAGCTGAGTAACCGACCTAACAGAATTGAGTCTCACACAATACATCACGGGCGGCACGGTGGCGCAGTGGGTAACGCTGCTGCCTCGCAGTTGAGAGACCTGGGGACCCGGGTTCGCTTCCCGGGCCCTCCCTGTGTGGAGTTTGCATGTTCTCCCCGTGTCTGTGTGGGTTTCCTCCGGGCGCTCCCACTGTCCAAAAACATGCTGATTAGGTGGATTGGCGATTCTAAATTAGCCCTAGTGTATGCTTGGTGTGTGGGTGTGTTTGTGTGTGTCCTGCGGTGGGTTGGCACCCTGCTCGGGATTGGTTCCTGCCTTGTGCCCTGTGTTGGCTGGGATTGGCTCCAGCAGACCCCCGTGATTCGGATTCAGCGGGTTGGAAAATGGATGGATGGACAATACATCACCCTGCACGCAGAATACAAAACGAACACTAGGTGTCGCCATTCTCCAAAGCACAGCTCAGCCAAACAAACTCACCTCGATGGTCAGCACCAGGATGGTCAGGCCGCCGGCAAGGTAGATGTACGTCTCGAAATACTCGACGACTGTTGAGTAGCAGCCCTAGTGCGCAAAGAGAGCAAGAATGATGTTAGACTCGGACACTTAGCCCCCCACGCCCCCCATTATTAGCCCCAAAACACCATTATTTTAGCCAATGTGTGCCAATGTAATCCTATGGCACAAAAATATATAATTGAGGTCTAATCATGAGAAAAGGTCTGACATTACCTAAGCCCGATACCCAAAACCCTGTCCCCACTACCACCAGGAGATGTCACTTGTCACCTGCCTGTCACAAGCCCCCCCACCAACATAACGGCCCAATAACCCGTTCCATAAGCTCGCTTACTGCCGATTGAGGTGTCACAAAGTCTAAGATCTTCCGCTGTCCATCTCATGAGGTTAGGAATGTTGGACCCCAATGTCACTGACCTTCCCATTCCCTGCTTATCTCATCTACAGCTGGCCAACGAGAGGAACAGCCGGCTTGAACCTGCTCAGTCGGGCTTAAAGAGGGGCGGCTCTAATTACCCGTCGTCGACCCGCTGCTACGCCAGGCTCCAGCTACCAACATGTCCTCCGCTGTCCACAGTTAGCCACCTCACCCTCCTTGCTGCCCACACTGATTGTGGCATCACAGGGACTGCCCTTTAGGAGGTTCGAGTCCAACCTTGTGGGCAGATCCTACCGTGTGTCCCGACAAGGAGAGATGTCAATGAGGTGCACCAGGCAAGTTAGAAGGTGCCCCAAAGTTTGGTGGTGGGTCCTCTCCTCACCCACACTTCCCAGGTCCTATCATTCAGCCCCATGGTTTCTCATATCAGCTGGTGATACTCAGCTGTGCCCATTGTTCTTGCCCAATTTCCCTTGAGCATGTGAGAGACACCTAGCGTCACCTCCAGTTTTCGGTCGTGTGAATCCTCCCCCTCTTTCACGTACCCTACTTTATAGACATCTCTACTGACATCTTTCTTTGGTGTGTGCTTGAACTCGATTCTGAAAAGACGTTACCACGATGTAAGCTCTGCAGCTGAACCCGCCCTTGCCTCCAGGGGAGAAGGGCCAGAATTTCTGCACGTCTCATTGATATGCCAACCTGGATGAAGGAAGCGCATCTCCAACTCAGCCCGACAAAGACAGACCTTCTTGTTACCCCTGTTTGTCCCCATTGGCTCATTATGGAGACCACCCTCCAAGTCAGTGTGTAACCTTGGGGTGGCGACTGCTGACCAGCTGCCCTTCACTGGCCCATATTGAGTGAAGCCTGAGAGACAACATCCACAAGATCAAAGCATGTTGGATGGCATACGGCGCCCACTTTCTAGTCCAGGCTTTGGTTTCATCACACGTCGGGAATGCAGTGACTCTGTGTTGGCAGGAGAACCAACGTGTGTCACCAAGCCCAAAATGCAGCAGCACATGTGGTGTCCAGCCAGCCGAGGTGGGCGCATGTCATTCCCCTTTTCCGATCATTACATTGGCTCGCTGTGAAGTTCAAATCTTTGATGTAGTCGGTGGGTCCGCACCTACCTATGGAGACCCTTGTGAGGTCCTCTTTGTGAGGTCCACTCAGGTCTGCTGATGAATGGTGCCTGGCGATGCCACCTCTGTGTGATATCAAATCTCAGTCCTAACTCTTTTCGCATGCAGCGAGGTGCCCACCTCCATCTAAACTTCTGACTCCCCACTCTTTCTTTAAGAAGACCCCTTTGCTTTGGTGAATTTCGATCTGATATTAGCCGTTAGATCTTTATAATCTAGGAATTGTAACTCGCTTGGGTTTTGTTTCCGTGCTCTACACTTGTGGCGGTCAATTTTGACATCTTGCCCTGGTACACTTCTTCCCAAATGTTTACTCAATTAGGTTGACCTCCTTTGGAAGTCGCTTTGGATAAAAGCGTCACGTAAGCAACTAAATGGGAAAGTAAACAGCAATCGGCCATTACCTTTGTGTTTCTGTATTCCATCATTCCCATGGAGCACCTCTCCCTGCTGAGGTAATGCGCCCCCTGGCTGTTTGGGGTCTTCTTACAGCAGGCCTCCGGGACCAGATCTATATTTATCTGCTGAAATATGCTCTCTTCAAAATCGTCGGCGCTGTTAACTCCGCAGCAGTCAAACTGGACATGAAAAGAATGCGAGATAAAGCAGGTGACTTTAGCACATCATTATAAAAATAAATAAATAAATAAAAAAAACACAGGCAAACTTAATCTTGGACAGAAAAAACATTTAAATGATTAGCATTTTGGATGAAAACCCGTCACTGGTGACCCTAGACTTAAATCTCGGCCACCAAGGTGACAAGCTGAGGGATGGCAGGAAGAGGTCATCAAGTGGGCACTTCAGTATCGAGCTATAGGATGAATGCCAGTCCAAGAAGAGTTGCTTTATGTTCTGCCACTAGGGAGCAGCAGAATACTTGCTTTGGGGCTGACGGTGATGTAAGAATCTGGAACAGCGTCTCTTGTCAGATCACTCAGTGTCTCTGTGTGTTTAATCCGAGCTACATCATGTGATTCCTTTATTCACAGACATTTTGACAGCCCCCTTTATTATCATCTTTCAAGGGAACGAAAGACAAAAAAAATGTTTTCGAAAGCACAGGCCCCTTGTGTTAACTGTCAAATTTAGGGTTAAACAAGTCTCGAAGGTTCCTGAATTGCACATATTGCCGCCCCCCACTAGGTGTCAGCAGAGAGATCCAGGAGGTAGCTGGAATGAGGAAGCGTGGATTCAGAAGACGGGTGGGAACTGTTGGCTGCTGCTTTGGGGGCGGCACTCACTCCACTAAGGGCAATGCTTTTTAATACCCCTGTGAAATGAAAGTGCTTCACACTGGATGCTTGTGTGTCACCCCCTAGTGGCTACAGCACTGAACTGTATACTACAAGGCCGCCAAGTTAATCCCCACTACTCTTCCACACGCTATATCAAATAAAAGTACATGAGAATACTGTTGACTATTTACTGGGGGGCTGATCGCTACACTTAGGGGTCTCCTGACTCTTCCACACTCGAAACATCTGTGAACTTAAAGTGCTTCACACTGAATTCTCATGTATCGCCCCCTAGTGGCCACAGCGCCTAACTGTAGACTACAAGGCCGTCAGTTTGGTGTGCCATCTGTTGGAATGTCAAATGCAATGCATTTTCATGCTAAAAATGTTTGTGATGCGCCATCTTTTAGGATGACAGAGACATAGCTACCAGATGGACACACAGACGCTTATCCTTTTACTAAGGTGGATTGTTATTCTCTTTGGCGCCCTCTTTAGGCCACCAGTTTAGATGTCACTGACATTCATTTCCCAAAAGCAACATGAAATTTAGTATTGAAAAAGCACTATATTAAATAAAATTTTATGAAAGCATTGTTGGCAGGTAATGACACTCACTCCACTCAGGGGGGTTCGGACTCTTCTACAGTCAATGCTTTTTAATACCCCTGTGAACTTGAAGTGCTTCACACTGGATATTCTGGTGTCACCCCCTGGTGGCTATAGCACTGAACTGGATACTACAAGGCTGTCAGTTAATCCCCACTCCTTTATGGTGTGACCCTGACCAGGGCCACTTAAGAAACATAGAAAAATGCAACACAGCACCTTAGTAAGATGTCTAAATAAAATATATTTTCATAGCTGTGACGCCCATCTAAGACGGGTTGAAATCTGCACCTCAGTGTTAACGTTTGCAGTGCACCTTCTGTTGGAATGTGTTTTATAATGCATGTAAGTAATTAAAATACATTGCACATGTCACTCCAACAGATGATGCATCACAAACATTTGTAGTAATAAAATGCATTAGTTCAAATATTTGTGAGGCGCCATCTGTTGGAGTGACACATGCAATGCACTTTCTTACTAAAATGTGTGTGATGTGCCATCTTTTAGAATGACAGAGACAGAGCAGCTAGACACACAGACAGACAGACACACAGACACTGGGTTGCTATTCTCTGTGGCGCTCTGTTTAGGCCATATACATAGATAGCACTAACAGTAATTTCCCAAAAGTTAAATTTAGTATTGAAAGGCACTATATCAAATAAAATTACATACTGCTGGCTGCTTACGGGGGGTCTGGACTCTTCCATAATCATTGCTTTTTAAACCCCTGTGAGCGTAAAGTGCTTCACTGTGGATTTTCTGGTGTGCCCCCCCCCCCCCCCACCCCGGTGGTTAGATAGATAGATAGATAGATAGATAGATAGATAGATAGATAGATAGATAGATAGATAGATAGATAGATAGATAGATAGATAGATAGATAGATAGATAGATAGATAGATACTTTATTAATCCCAAGGGGAAATTCACTAATTCACTACAGCATTGAACTGTAAACTGTAAGGTTGTTGGCTAATCCTCTCTAACTTACTTTGTGACCCTGACCAGGGCACTTAAGAAATAAAGACAAAAGTGTTACACCCCATCCAAACATGATAAGATGCTATATAAAATACAGAGTTAACTGTGATTCTCTTTAGCGCCCTCTTTAGTCCATTTACATCAATAACACTGACATTCACTTCACAGACAGACACACAGACACGTCTCCTTTTTATTGAGGTTGATTCTGATTCTTTGTGGTGCCCTCTTTAGGCCATGTGTTTAGATAACACTGACAAACATTAACCCAAAAGCACTATGAAATTCAGTATTGAAAAGGCGCTATATCGTATAAAACTACATGAGAATACCATTGACTGCTTATGGGGGGGTGGTCTGATGGGGATGGATGGATGGCTGATTGCTGCACTTAGGGGTGTCCTGACTCTTCCACACTGTAAACTCCTGGGAACTTAAAGGGCTTCCTTCTGAATATTTTGATGTGGCCCCCTAGTGGCTAAAGCACTGAACTGTTAGCTACAAGGTTCTTACTTCATCAAAAGTCATTTATTGTGCAACCCTGATGAAGGCTACTTAAGATATATATTAAAAAAAGAATACAATCTCCATAGGAAGATGCTACATTAAAAGTATATTATTGATTGTAATTCTTGGTGGCGCCCTCTTTAGGCCATGTGTTTAGAGAACACTAACATTCATTTCCCAAAAGCTGTATAAACTTCAGTATTGAAAAGGCGCTATATAAAATATCTCTACATGAGAATACTGTTGACTCCTTACTGGGGGGCTGATTGCTACACTTAGGACTCTCCTGACTTTCACACTCTAAACATCTGTGAACTTAAAGTGCTTCACACTGAAGGCTCGTGTGTCGCCCCCTAGTGGCCACAGTGCCTAACTGTATACTACAAGGCCGTCAGTTAATCCCCACTCCTTTATGGCCACTTAAGAAACAGAAAAATGCAACACAGCACCTTGGTAAGATGCCTAAATAAAATATATTTTCATAGCTGTGACACCCATCTAAGACGGTTTGAAATCTGCACCTCAGTGTTAACATTTGCAGTGCACCTACTGTTGGAATGTGTTTTATAATGCAAGTAAGTCATTAAAATACATTGCACGTGTCACTCCAACAGATGACGCATCACAAACATTTGCAGTAATAAAATGCATTAGTTCAAATATTTGTGAGGCGCCATCTGTTGGAGTGACAAATGCAATGCACTTTCTTACTAAAATGTGTGTGATTTGCCATCTTTTAGAATGACAGAGACCTAGCAGCTAGACACACACACACAGACACTGGGTTGTTATTCTCTGAGGTGCTCACTTTAGGCCACATACATAGATAACACTAACATTAATTTCTCAAAAGTTAAATTTAGCATTGAAAGGCACTATATCAAATAAAATTACATGATAATAGTGCTGGCTGCTTACAGGGGGTCTGGACTCTTCGACAGTCAATGCTTTTTAAACCCCTGTGAACGTAAAGTGCATGTAAGTAATTAAAATATATTGCACGTGTCACTCCAACAGATGACGCACCACAAACATTTGTAGTAATAAAATGCATTAGTTCAAATATTTGTGAGGCGCCATCTGTTGGAGTGACAAATGCAATGCACTTTCTTACTAAAATGTTTGTGATATGCCATCTTTTAGAATGACAGAGACCTAGCAGCTAGACACACACAGACACACAGACACTGGGTTGTTACTCTCTGAGGTGCTCTCTTTAGGCCATATACATAGATAACACTAACATTAATTTCCCAAAAGTTAAATTTAGCATTGAAAGGCACTATATCAAATAAAACTACATGAAAATAGTGCTGGCTGCTTACGGGGGGTCTGGACTTTTCCACAATCAATGCTTTTAAAACCCCTGTGAACGTAAAGTGCATGTAAGTAATTAAAATACATTGCACGTGTCACTCCAACAGATGACGCATCACAAACATTTGTAGTAATAAAATGCAAGAAGAAACCTCAGGAAAGGCAGTTCAAAGAGAGACCCCTTTCCAGGTAGGTTGGGTGTGCAGTGGGTGTCAAAACAATACAATACACAGAACAGGACACATGTAATCCTCAATACAATACAAATCTTACAAGTACTGAGCACTCGCATTGCCCACCCATATTGTGCTTAGAGGCTTTGAACCAGGAACTGTGAGGCACAAACACAGAATTAAGAAATAATGAATAATGAGGGGCATTAAGATAAGGTCCACTGGCTCCCCTCTAAAGTGCCAAACGGTCCAAACTGACAGGGAAGGGGATCTTGAAAAGGACTGGGCATCCCACATCTGACTTCCTTCCCATTTCAGATCGGATGGTCACGAGTTTCTGACCGCTGCTTACCGTGGACATGACGGCGTTCCACGTGGCCGTGAAGACGTCCGTATCGTTGCTCCTCTGATAGTGGCTCCTCAGTTCCTGGGTGAAGTGCTCCCTCGTCAGCTGTAAGAGGGCACAGGGTGTTAGGGTTGATGGAGCCCAACCCCCCCCCCCCAAACCCTCCACCACCATTAAAGGTGGGCTGTAGCTATGTACACGTAGGCTATGCCATCTAAAGCAGGCTATACTTCCACGTCACGCCAATGGCACGTGGTGGAGTTTGCCCCAGAGTGTAATTGCAGACCGCAGTACCTATGATTTCCGTCATGTGACGCCCCAACATCACAAACACCCTCAACGATAGTCACGTAACACCCATAGCATTAGACTGTGGTTAACATCAGGGCCCCATGACATTATGGGTAAGATTAGGGTTGTAGGAGGGTCATCTGACTCTCTCTGACCGACGTTGTGGGCATCGCCTGACGTGTGTCATAGGGTATTGCAGGCTGCAGCTAGACCCTGTGGCGCAGCAATGGACTGTGCAGATTGTGCAAAGCACAATGGCCTACGAGTTTGGGGGGTCCACTCGGGGCCGTATAGATTTAAAAGAAAATGGAATAACTTCAATCACTTGCACAGTTCATTGCGTTATTAATTCCAGTTCCAGTGATGTGTTTGCACCAGTCGCCAGGCCAGTCCAATCCAATCCATGATGATATTACGTATTTGGCAGGCCTACAGTTTACACGAATTTACAGTTCAGGAGTTCGGAGGCACAACACGTCCCAGTCCACACTACAGAGAGGTGCACATGCCCAAAATTGGCGAGCTTTGGCGTGCCATAGGAGACGTGAATGGAAGAAGTTTTGAAGGACGTCACGTGGATAGCATAAATATACACTATTAGGCTCTGAGGCAAGGGATCTGCACTGGCAATCGGAAGGTTGCCGGTTCGAATCCCGTAAATGCCAATAGGGACTCTGCTCTGTTGGGCCCTTAACCTGCAATTGCTGAGCGCATTGAGTAGTGAGAAAAGCGCTATATAAATACAAAGAATTATTATTATCGTAAATAATTGTTACTTTTGTACTTTGATGTCAATAGTTTTCAAAATTTGAACTCACAAATGGTAAATCACAGCAGTTCTATTGTTAAGTTATGGTCCCCGTTAGTCAGCAAACGCCGAATATTTGAACAATTTGACGCTTTTTATACTCTCGCCATACGACGCCATGTCGGCCAGTAGCAGAGGGGACCCGGGAAACATTATAAGAGTGGTGCTGCCAAACGTAAGGCACGCCTGCCACAGGAATTGAAGAGCGCTAAGCTTACCGAGATTTCTACCTTCCTCAAAACTGAGCGAGGGCCAGTGGTGGTAACTGAGAATGCTGATGCTGGTGAATCGTCACAACGGCCGACAGTGCGGTGATTGAAATGGTTGGCACTACCGAGTCTGGAAGAAGCGAAGATCAGGTGCCGTCTGCTGAAACCGTTCAAAATGGAGAAACTACTAAAGACGAACAAGCAATATACCGTATATGATCTCCCACCGACAAGGAGCCATTGACACCTCACTTTATGACGGCCATTTTCTCACAACTTGTGTAAAATGGGTCGATGGTGTAGTTGTATCCTGTCAGCCGGTGTTGTCGTTTTCATTTGTTACAAACTGCAATGGCTTCATTTTATAGCACAGAGCAGTTTCTACTTTCTAGCTTACGTTACATTTTAATCATCTGCCTGCACAAAGTTGTCTTGGAAAAGCAAGCAGGTCCCCATCTTACGTACAGTGGAACCTCGGATCACGACCATAATTCGTTCCAAAACTCTGGTCGTAACCCGATTTGGTTGTGACCCGAGGTAATTTCCCCCCATAGGATTGTATGTAAACACAATTAATCAATCCCAGACCGTACGACCTGTATGTAAATAAATTTTCTTTAAAGATTTTTAAGCACAAAAATAGTTAATTATACCATAGAATGCACAGTGTAATAGTAAACTAATGAAAAAACATTGAATAACACGGAGACAAACACCCAGGCTCCCTGCTCAGCTGCACGCTCTCTCTCTCTCAGCTGCACGCGAGCCTCTCTCTCTCTCTCTCTCAGCAGCACGCGAGCCTCTCTCTCTCTCTCTCTCAGCAGCACATGAGCCTCTCTCTCTCTCTCTCTCTCTCTCAGCTGCACGTGAGCCTGTGCTCTCTCTACCTCTCTCTTTCTCTCTCAGCTATACGCGAGCCTGTGCTCTCTCTATCTCTCTTTCTCTCTCAGCTGCACGCGCAGGCTCTCTCTCTCTCTCTCTCAGCAGCACATGAGCCTCTCTCTCTCTCTCTCTCTCTCTCTCTCAGCTGCACGCGCAGGCTCTCTCTCTCTCAGCTGCACGCGAGCCTGTGCGCGCTCTCTCTCTCTCTCTCTCTACCTCTCTCTTTCTCTCTCAGCTATACGCGAGCCTGTGCTCTCTCTCTCTCTCTCTCTCAGCAGCACATGAGCCTCTCTCTCTCTCTCTCAGCTGCATGCGCAGGCTCTCTCTCTCTCTTTCTCAGCAGCACATGAGCCTCTCTCTCTCTCTCTCAGCTACACGCGAGCCTGTGCTCTCTCTCTCTCTCTCTCAGCAGCACATGAGCCTCTCTCTCTCTCTCTCTCTCTCTCTCAGCTACACGCGAGCCTCTCTCTCTCTCTCAGCAGCACGCGAGCCTGTGCTCTCTCTCTCTCTATCTCTCTCTCTCAGCTGCACGCGAGCCTGTGCTCTCTCTCTCTCTCTCTCTCTCTCAGCTGCACGCGAGCCTGTGCTCTCTCTCTCTCTCTCTCTCTCAGCTGCACGCGAGCCTGTGCTCTCTCTCTCTCTCTCTCAGCTGCACGCGAGCCTGTGCTCTCTCTCTCTCTCTCTCTCTCTCAGCTGCACGCGCAGGCTCTCTCTCTCTCTCTCTCTCAGCAGCACATGAGCCTCTCTCTCTCTCTCTCAGCTACACACGAGCCTCTCTCTCTCTCTCAGCTGCACGCGAGCCTGTGCTCTCTCTCTCTCTCTCAGCTGCACGCGAGCCTGTGCTCTCTCTATCTCTCTCTCTCTCTCTCTCTCAGCTGCACGCGAGCCTCTCTCTCTCTCTCTCAGCAGCACGCGAGCCTGTGCTCTCTCTCTCTCTCTCTCTCTCTCTCTCTCAGCAGCACATGAGCCTCTCTCTCTCTCTCTCTCTCTCTCTCAGCTGCACGCGAGCCTGTGCTCTCTCTACCTCTCTCTTTCTCTCTCAGCTATACGCGAGCCTGTGCTCTCTCTATCTCTCTTTCTCTCTCAGCTATACGCGAGCCTGTGCTCTCTCTATCTCTCTTTCTCTCTCAGCTGCACGCGCAGGCTCTCTCTCTCTCTCTCAGCAGCACATGAGCCTCTCTCTCTCTCTCTCAGCTGCACGCGCAGGCTCTCTCTCTCTCTCTCAGCTGCACGCGAGCCTGTGCGCTCTCTCTCTCTCTCTATATATATATATCTCTCTCTCTCTCTCTCTCAGCTATACGCGAGCCTGTGCTCTCTCTCTCTCTCTCTCTCAGCAGCACATGAGCCTCTCTCTCTCTCTCAGCTGCATGCGCAGGCTCTCTCTCTCTCTTTCTCAGCAGCACATGAGCCTCTCTCTCTCTCTCTCTCTCTCTCAGCTACACGCGAGCCTGTGCTCTCTCTCTCTCTCTCTCTCAGCTGCACGCGAGCCTGTGCTCTCTCTCTCTCTCTCAGCAGCACATGAGCTTCTCTCTCTCTCTCAGCTACACGCGAGCCTCTCTCTCTCTCTCAGCAGCACGCGAGCCTGTGCTCTCTCTCTCTCTATCTCTCTCTCAGCTGCACGCGAGCCTGTGCTCTCTCTCTCTCTCTCAGCTGCACGCGAGCCTGTGCTCTCTCTCTCTCTCTCTCTCTCTCTCTCTCTCAGCTGCACGCGAGCCTGTGCTCTCTCTCTCTCTATCTCTCTCTCAGCTGCACGCGAGCCTGTGCTCTCTCTCTCTCTCTCAGCTGCACGCGAGCCTGTGCTCTCTCTATCTCTCTCTCTCTCTCTCTCTCTCAGCTGCACGCGCAGGCTCTCTCTCTCTCTCTCTCTCAGCAGCACATGAGCCTCTCTCTCTCTCTCTCAGCTACACACGAGCCTCTCTCTCTCTCTCTCAGCTGCACGCGAGCCTGTGCTCTCTCTCTCTCTCTCAGCTGCACGCGATCCTGTGCTCTCTCTATCTCTCTCTCTCTCTCTCAGCTGCACGCGCAGGCTCTCTCTCTCTCTCTCTCAGCTACACACGAGCCTCTCTCTCTCTCTCAGCTGCACGCGAGCCTGTGCTCTCTCTCTCTCTCTCTCTCTCAGCAGCACGCAAACCTGTGCTCTCTCTATCTCTCTCTCTCTCTCTCTCTCAGCTACACACGAGCCTCTCTCTCTCTCTCAGCTGCACGCGAGCCTGTGCTCTCTCTCTCTCTCTCTCTCAGCAGCACGCGAACCTGTGCTCTCTCTCTCTCTCAGCAGCACATGAAACTCTCTCTCTCTCAGCTGCACACGAGCCTCTCTCTCTCTCTCAGCTGCACGCGCAGGCTCTCTCTCTCTCTCTCTCTCTCAGCTACACACGAGCCTCTCTCTCTCTCTCAGCTGCACGCGAGCCTGTGCTCTCTCTATCTCTCTCTCTCTCTCTCAGCTACACACGAGCCTCTCTCTCTCTCTCTCAGCTGCACGCGAGCCTGTGCTCTCTCTATCTCTCTCTCTCTCTCAGCAGCACATGAAACTCTCTCTCTCTCAGCTGCACACGAGCCTCTCTCTCTCTCTCAGCTGCACACGAGCCTCTCTCTCTCTCTCAGCTGCACGCGAGCCTCTCTCTCTCTCTCAGCAGCACACGAGCCTGTGCTCTCTCTCTCTCTCTCAGCAGCACGCAAACCTGTGCTCTCTCTATCTCTCTCTCTCTCTGTCTCTCAGCTGCACGCGAGCCTCTCTCTCTCTGTCTCAGCAGCACACGAGCCTGTGCTCTCTCTCTCTCTCTCTCTCTCTTTCAGCAGCACACGAGCCTGTTCTCTCTCTCTCTCTCTCAGCTGCACGCGAGCCTCTCTCTCTCTCAGCTGCACGCGAGCCTCTCTCTCTCTCTCAGCAGCACACGAGCCTGTGCTCTCTCTCTCTCTCAGCAGCATGCAAACCTGTGCTCTCTCTATCTCTCTCTCTCTCTCTCTCTCAGCAGCACACGAGCCTGTGCTCTCTCTCTCTCTCTCTCAGCAGCACACGAGCCTGTGCTCTCTCTCTCTCTCTCTCTCAGCAGCATGCAAACCTGTGCTCTCTCTATCTCTCTCTCTCTCTCTCTCAGCAGCACACGAGCCTGTGCTCTCTCTCTCTCTCTCTCTCTTTCAGCAGCACACGAGCCTGTTCTCTCTCTCTCCATCTCTCTCTCTCTCTCTCTGTCTCTCAGCTGCACGCGAGCCTCTCTCTCTCAGCAGCACACGAGCCTGTGCTCTCTCTCTCTCTCTCAGCAGCACGCAAACCTGTGCTCTCTCTATCTCTCTCTCTCAGCTGCACGCGAGCCTCTCTCTCTCTCTCTCAGCAGCACACGAGCCTGTGCTCTCTCTCTCTTTCAGCAGCACACGAGCCTGTTCTCTCTCTCTCCATCTCTCTCTCTCTCTCTCAGCTGCACGCGAGCCTCTCTCTCTCTCTCAGCAGCACACGAGCCTGTGCTCTCTCTCTCTCTCAGCAGCATGCAAACCTGTGCTCTCTCTATCTCTCTCTCTCTCTCTCAGCAGCACACGAGCCTGTGCTCTCTCTCTCTCTCTTTCAGCAGCACACGAGCCTGTTCTCTCTCTCTCCATCTCTCTCTCTCTCTCTCTCTCTCTCTCTCTCTCTCTCTCTCTCAGCAGCACATGAGCCTCTCTCTCTCTCTCTCTGTCTCTCAGCTGCACGCGAGCCTCTCTCTCTCTCTCAGCAGCACACGAGCCTGTGCTCTCTCTCTCTCTCTCTCAGCAGCACACGAGCCTGTGCTCTCTCTCTCTCAGCAGCACATGAGCCTGTTCTCTCTCTTTCCATCTCTCTCTCTCTCAGCTGCACGCGAGCCTCTCTCTCTCTCTCAGCAGCACACGAGCCTATGCTCTCTCTCTCTCTCAGCAGCATGCAAACCTGTGCTCTCTCTATCTCTCTCTCTCAGCAGCACACGAGCCTGTGCTCTCTCTCTCTCTCTCTTTCAGCAGCACACGAGCCTGTTCTCTCTCTCTCCATCTCTCTCTCTCTCTCAGCAGCACACGAGCCTGTGCTCTCTCTCTCTCTCTCTCAGCAGCACGCAAACCTGTGCTCTCTCTATCTCTCTCTCTCTCAGCTGCACGCGAGCCTCTCTCTCTCTCTCAGCAGCACACGAGCCTGTGCTCTCTCTCTCTCTCTCTCTCAGCTGCACGCGAGCCTCTCTCTCTCTCTCAGCAGCACACGAGCCTGTGCTCTCTCTCTATCTCTCTCTCAGCTGCACGCTAGCCTCTCTCTCTCTCTCAGCAGCACACGAGCCTGTTCTCTCTCTCTCCATCTCTCTCTCTCTCTCAGCAGCACATGAGCCTCTCTCTCTCTCTCTCTCTCTCTCTCTCAGCAGCACACGAGCCTGTTCTCTCTCTCTCTCAGCAGCACATGAGCCTCTCTCTCTCTCTCTTTCTCTCTCTCTCTCTCAGCAGCACACGAGCCTGCACCTACTTTATTTATTTAGTTTTTTATTAAAACTGGCCTTTTTGACGGGAGCTGTGGACCCGCTATACCAGAGGAGGAAGCTGGGTTGGGAGGAGGTTACAGTTTTGAGGGAGAGTCCCTCTGCATGATGCACCGAGAAAAATGTACAGTACAAGGAGAGACTGAACACGTGCGGAAATCATCGGTGTGCACAAACCGAAAGGGGAACTGGTTTGTTCGTATACCGAGTGTGTGGTCGTGAACAGATGCAAAAGTTTGGAGACCGTTTTGGTCGTAACCACACTACGACTACTGCTACCCACACCTCCCACATTCCATTCTCACAGTTTACTTAACTTTTGCTAACTTACAGCTGCTGTAATAAAGAGATTAAAAAAAGTTATTACAAATTCCCTTTGTTTGTCACCAGCGTGTGATTATGATAGTGACGCGGTCCTGGACCCCACTGCCCAGACAACCCCTAGGACACATATGTCAAACTCCAGGCCTGGAGGGCCGCAGTGGCTGCAGGTTTTCATTCTAACTCTTTTTCCTAATCAGTGACCAGCTTTCACTGCTAATAAATTTCTTTTCCCTTCATTTTCATAGCCCTGTTCTTAAAGGTTCAGTCCTCTGAATTGATTTGTTTCTTCATTAAATGACAGCCAAACAGAAATGAGACGTGAAACGAGCCAAAAGACGACCAGCTACATTGGGGCTTCAAACTCAAATCAATTTCACTCCAACCAATCTCTTAATCAGAAGCCAATTCTTGCTGTTAATTAAACCCGTTATTTAATTCCACGGCTTGTTGCTTCTCTCATCCTATCACAGCAGACATTTCCAAAACTGTTAATTTTCTGTTTTTTCTAAGGGCACCGTCAAGATCAGCCTTACCGAGACCTTCACTTTTCTTTATTTCCACACTAGCAGGAGTACCCGGCATTGCCCGGGAATCTATAACCGGTGAATTTTCTAAATGAAAGAAACAGAACATAGAAATAGAACAAACATTTTTCTGATTGACATTTTATTGTAATAGTTAATATACAGTAAATGGTCATTCCAGAGCCTTTGGATACACTATATTTTTTGTTTTGACTTGTGATGTGAAAATGAGCAAATTGTGAGGATTGCCCACTCTAGAACATGCTACATAGAGTTGTCCGTGTGAAAAGCATGGATTTTCCAAATTGATGCTTTTAACTTGCAGTGATTATCCTTGAGCCTTATTAACTGACATAGCAAAAGCCAAACGAACAGGAAATTGTAGCCGTTTGAAATCAAGCGGTAAATCATTCGGAATCAGCAGAACTGTTGGTATGAAAACATCTTCACGTCTTGCGCAACGTTTCAGACGTCCTTGAAATAGACTTTTTTGTGGCATAGGAAGTCGACTTTCTAATTCTACGTCTTTTTTTCGGTGGCATGGGTATATTAGTGAAAAGCAGGACAATTATAATGTGTTACATGGTATTACGTACGGAATAAGCACCACAGTGAAATGAATGTACGTGATTTACAATACATCAGAAAGCAAATAAACAGCACCAGTCAGTCAGAAAGACCAAGACTGAAATTGTACTGTGAGTCGGAATGCGAGCAAATAGCACCACAAATACGGAAAGCCAGTCAGGCGCGCTGGGTCGTTCACGTTTTACATCCATACGGCAGTTCCCCTTCACTCAATGAAAGCAGCCGGCCTTCTCATACTTGGACACTTCCACCATCTCTTGGCAATTTAATTAAACATTGGTAAAGAGCAACGCACAGGGACCAAACGTGCTGCTAGATGGCGCCGCCGTTAACGTCTGTTGCAGCCATCTTGTCGATGATAAGTACGGGAACATGTGCCGAACGTTGTGTCGGTGAAAAGGTGCCCTGCGCTTCACCACGAACATTTTTCCTAACCAAACATAACCCATGACCTCCTCCTGGTCACAAAGGAGCCCCATCCCCAGTTTGATGGCGATCGGATGCCTGGTGCAGATTTGTATGGCGGACAAACAAACATACATACATACACACATCGACTCTGCTTTACATATTAAGATACTGTGTGATGTTCACAGGTTAGCTGCTCATGTGGCAGGTTGTTTTTTGCCTCATTATTGTTTGGCTGCTGATTAAGGAAAAAGAAACAACTAAGGGGCCAGAGTCAAGTTAATTAAAGGGTCCATCAGCAAGCGAGCTACACCACTGTCTAGTCCAGGGGTCTCCAACCTTCCCCCCCACCCCGAGAGCTACTTTTACAAAATGAAAATGGCCAAGAGCTCCTCATGTTTTCTAACGTTTCTTCTCATAGCATATTTCAACCCAAACAAACTGAATAAGCTCGTTTTGCCGGAACATTTACAAAATGTTGGGTGTCCACAACTCACATTTTGCATTAAAACATCACAACAAATATCGAGTTCACAAGCACGTGCATTTTGTATGTCTAGTGTATCTCACACTACTGAATTAAAACGTGAATGCTGTCAAAACAAAACAATGCAACTCCAAATCCACAGATGTGAAAAGGCGCTATATAGGCACCCGACCCGGCACAAAGAAACAGGGAGGAACGCATAAAAATAAAACAAATGTTTATTTTTCTTCAGATGGGGGACACATCTGCGGTGGGCTGGTGCCCTGCCCGGGGTTTGTTTCCTGCCTTGCGCCCTGTGTTGGCTGAGATTGGCTCCAGCAGACCCCCATGACCCTGTAGCTAGGATATAGTTGGTTGGATAATGGATGGATGGATAGATAGGAAAGGCACTATATGATAGATAGATAGATAGATAGATAGATAGATAGATAGATAGATAGATAGATAGATATGAAAGCCACTATATAATAGATAGATAGATAGATAGATAGATAGATAGATAGATAGATAGATAGATAGATAGATAGGAAAGGCACTATATAATAGATAGATAGATAGATAGATAGATAGATAGATAGATAGATGTGAAAGGCACTATATAATAGATAGATAGACAGTCATTAGGCTCTCATTGTGATCCTCTACACTCTTGGTGTGTTTCTGTCGTTATTCAGGGTAAGTTCATTTTGTGTGGTATACAGGGTGGTCCAGATCTAATTGTGCAACTGTTCGACTGGCAATCGTCTCCCCGCCATTTTAGAATGCAGGGCAGGTGCTGCCATCTATCAGCAACAAAACGAAATTTAAGTGAAATCTCTATGTGCAGGGCAGGTGCTGTGAATTCTCTGTGTAATAAACTTAATAAGTTATAGCATAATAAAAAACTGCATAATTAGATCTGGACCACCCTATATTAGTTTATATTGTTAGATTTGGCTAAAAAATTGAAAAAAAGGATATATGATTGAATATTTTATTTATTTTGATAATGAATGTTGAACTGATGTTTAATGAAATAGAAGATCAAATTATATTTTATTTTGGAACTATCACACTTATTCCTATTCAATTCACGACAGAAAATGGATCCTAAAAGGAAGTCAGGAGCACAAAATCTGAACTGAAAGACAATGCGAGTACTCAATACTTGAAAACAATGGATTTCAACTGGAAGTAAAAATTAAAGTGCAGGTCCGCTATGACACGACTATGTAAAACGCACAACTGAGCAGTGCGCGCCTTTATTGTCGAAAAACCGAGATGCACAAGCAGTCATTAGGCTCTCATTGTGATCCTCTGTCTACTCGTACCTCTACGCTCTCGGTGTGTTTCTGCCATTTTTTGAAAATATTGTTAATTTTTTTATATTAATAAACAATTTTGCAATGCGCACCTTCACCTACCACACCACACCAAAATATACGTGTCGGGAAGTCTGATACATACAATTTGTATTTATTGACAAATTTTGATGACACTTGACATCCATCCACTATCCAACCCGCTATATCCTAACTACAGGGTCACGGGGGTCTGCTGGAGCCAATCCCAGCCAACACAGGGCGCAAGGCAGGGAACCAATCCCAGGCAGGGTGCCAACCCACCGCAGGACACACACAAACACACCCACACACCAAGCACACACTAGGGCCAATTTAGAATCGGCAATCCACCTAACCTGCATGTCTTTGGACTGTGGGAGGAAACCGGAGCGCCCGGAGGAAACCCACGCAGACACGGGGAGAACATGCAAACTCCACGCAGGGAGGACCCAGGAAGCGAACCTCAGGTCTCCTAACTGCAAGGCAGCAGCGCTACCCACTGCGCCACCGTGCCGCCCGACACTTGATATCTGAGTTCCAAATACGGTACTTTAAAGCTAATTAGATTTTGATTAAACCTGATAGGGCGCAAAGCGTTTGACCGTTACACTCGGCCGAATTTTATTTTATTAATATATCGTGTTAATTTTATCAAAAGTATTGCAATTTGTTTATGTAAGTAAATTTGTTTTATTCCTCCATCCATCCATCCAGTATCCAACCTGCTATATCCTAACTACAGGGTCACGGGGGTCTGTTGGAGCCAATCCCAGCCAACACAGGGCGCAAGGCAGGAAACAAAACCCGGGCAGGACGCCAGCCCACCGCAGAATTTGTTTTATGCATGTTTGATTGAAATAGAGGGGCTTACTTTCTTTTTCGGCACCAGGCGTCGTTTTGCCACGCTACGGCTCTGGCAAAATGACACCCAAGAAACCGTTGAGAGGGGGGTGGTCTGTTTCAGAATGAGAGGGTCACGTACATACCAAAGCCTGAGTTGGGAGGGTGTCCCCTCTTAGATATTTCTATAATAAAATGGGTATACACCACCATGCAACATGGGGGAAAAGAACATAAAACAAGTACAGAAAGCAGGGTAAGGGGTGCCAGATAGATAAAAGAGAGAGAGGAGGTTAGGAACCTGCGCTGGCACACACGACAAACCACCTCAGGATCCCGATTAGGACCCAAGTGCAGCCATGCAACGGGTGACACCTCAGCACCACACTGGAATATTGTGAGGATTTTCTATGGTGACTGGTGTGCCAGTCCTGCCACCAAACCCCAAAGTTGCCCCCTGTAAGTTGGGTGGACCCAATTGCAGGGCTCGTGAAGATTAACGTCACACTCAGGACAGAGCAATTGCAGGTTAAGGGCCCAATGGACTGGAATCACTCAGGCAGCGCAGATTCCTAGCCTCAGAGCCACCACTCCGATAGATGGATAAAAAAAACAGTAAAAATTCATTCGTTTGGGGGATAGGGGGGTTTGCAGGGGGGATTTATTTGTTGAAAAATACCTCAAAACGCCCTGTTTTTTTTTTTAAAGAAGCCCAGAAAGACCCAACGCACAAAAATCAATTTTTCCTGCGGTTAATGATGATGATCGAGAAATAGCTCAACTGGGCGAGAAAACCGCAGACCTGACTGTAAATGTCTGCCATGCTGTATAATGAGGACCACCTAGTGGCCAAGTGAAGGACTACAGGCACTGGACTTTTAACATTTACTTACATTTTACAACATTTGAGATCCAGTTGGTTCCATTTCTTTCATTTTTCACAGATACACAGATACGTGAATTGACTCGCTCGGGGTCACCCGGTGACAACACTAATCCGTAACTGGCGAGGGTGACTCCCTCAGCCCCTTTCTACTCCATGCCTGAACTGCGTGATGCGCACAAAGACGTTCACCGCGCGAATTCAGCTCGGCGTGGCTCCTTGTTTGAAATGAAAGCAACAGAGAGGCGTCACTTACGTTTTCCCGGAAGATAAAGGCGAGGATTCCAGCCGCCAGTTCTGCCAGGAAGATGATGAGAATGAGCATGAAGAACTGGGAAAAAAAAAGAACACAAATAAAAAAAAATAAGAATGTGAAAGACGAGCCTCTCAAATGACAGAAGATGGACGCCCCACACTGGCCATCAGGCATCATGAATGCCCCCGTTCGGCTCCGGCCAGTGTGTTTGCTGCCCCCAATCACCCCCTGCCAATCATATAACCCTTTCTATGGCATTAATGGCAGACTGCTGCTGTTTGACCTTTTGACTCGTAGCATTACCCATGTTATCTGTAAACTAGTAATTTAAATGGACTATAAAGCGATTTTTATATTCACATTTATGTCTGCATTTTATGTCGACTAGAAGGAGAGATTTATTTTAATGAAGTTCACAATTATTGATAAATGATGCCAAAGAAAACCAGCAGTTATTTTTTTTGTAGGGATATGTTTAGGGGGCATTCAAAGTGGCTTGTGCACTGACTGTAATTCCAGTCCAGGAAGTGAGGGGGCGCTGTCATTCACATCCTCTCCATTTTTTTTTTTGGCACACCAGAGGCTCCAAGACTTGGTGATTTGCGAAGCCACGCCCACTTCTGCAAGAAACCCCTTCCTTTCTGGGATGGAATCCATATAATGGCCACGAGTACATCTGAATGACAGTCTTGTTGTGGACTCACTTCTGAAAAGACGTCGCTCATTTAATTGCCCTGTTGTTTATCAGGGTTCAATTATTCTTCAATATATGCGCATCACCCACTTGGTGCCCCTGGTTGCCTTATCTTTTATTTATCTTGTGTATGCACTTAAAGTAAATGAAAAAAAAAATACACCCTCATCTAACATGTGCCCATCTTGGTGCCAGTGATGATGCCAACTGCCACATTTTGGGTTCTCTCGTTCGTGACATAGACACACAAATCACAAGAGGCAGAACTTACAAAAAGCAGCAGGCACTTCTTCTCACGGACGGCACCATAGCAACCCAGGAAGCCCAAAAGGAACAGCAGGCTGCCCATGGCCAGGATAATGTAGGCCCCGGTGAAGATAAGTGGGTTGGCGGCGACAATCTCCCGAAAGCCTGTAGGGTCCACCAACACCCAGATCCCGATTCCCAGCAGGCAGGATCCACCCATCTGAAAGACAAAAAAAAAAGAAGAAAGAGTAGTTGGCCACCTGTGCCAATTACAAATCTGTATGGCACCCGAGCTGGCACATGCAAATGCTCTTCACTTTAGGAGGAACCTGAATTATGAATGAGCAATTAGGGATTAGCATTTAGGGATTAAACGTTATGAATTAGCAATTAGGAATTAGAAATTAGCAGTTAGGAATTAGGAATTAGAAATTAGGAATTAGCATTTAAGAATTATGAATTACTGTGGTGGGTTGGTGCCCTGCCCAGGATTGGTTCCTGCTTTGCGGCCTGTATTGGCTGGGATTGGCTCCAGCAGACCCCCGTGACCCTGTGTTCGGATTCAGCGGTTGGAAAATGGATGGATGGATGGATGGATGGAATTATGAATTTGCAATTAGGAATTAGAAATGAGCAGTTAGGAATTATGAATTGTGAATTCACGAGGAACCATCCATCCATCCATTTTCCAACCCGCTGAATCCGAACACAGGGTCACGGGGGTCTGCAGGAGCCAATCCCAGCCAACACAGGGCACAAGGCAGGGAACCAATCCCGGGCAGGGTGCCAACCCACTGCAGGACACACACAAACACACCCACACACCAAGCACACACTAGGGCCAATTTAAAATCACCAAGGGAACCACCTCTTTCAACCTTCGCAAGTATATCCAGTTTTTAATACCTGGAAAAGTTTTGGGATTAAAATGCTCAGAGATCTTTATATAGACAACATATTTACATCTTTTGAACAATTACGTTCAAAATTTAACCTCCCAGCTACACATTTCTTTTACTATCTTCAAATTAGAAATTTTGTTAAACAGAAATTGCCCGATTTCCCCCACCTTGCACCCTCCACAATGCTGGAAAAAATACTGCTCAATTCCGAGGAAACAAACACTATTTCCGCAATATATAAAATCTTATTAGAGTCCCTACCTTTCAAAGATCCAAGAGGACATTGGGAAGAAGATCTCTTAATCAATATATCAGAAAAGGAGTGGAAGGTAGCAAAGCAGAGAATTCACTCGAGTTCTATATGCGCAAAGCATAGAATTATTCAACTAAAAATTATATATCGAGCTCATCTGTCTCGCTTAAAAACTGTCCAAAATGTTTCCAGGCCAGGATCCAACCTGCGAGCGCTGCAACCAAGCTCCTGCCTCACTGGGTCACATGTTCTGGGCCTGCACCAAACTAACATCATTTTGGACAAAAATTTTTAAGTGCCTCTCAGACAGCCTTAGTATCACAATCCCTCCTAACCCACTAACAGCTGTGTTTGGTGTCCTTCCAGATGGACTTGAATTGGAGAAGGACAAACAAACGGTGATTGCATTCACTACACTCTTGGCACGCAGACTTATTTTGTTAAATTGGAAGAATCCTAATTCTCCTCTTATAAGTCAGTGGGAAACTGATGTTTTATATTATTTGAAATTGGAAAAAATCAAATTTTCAGTGAGAGGATCTGTACAAAATTTTTTCAAAACTTGGCAGGATTTAATCAATATTATTTTAGAATAAGAGAATTAACTATTATTGTATTTAACTCCCTTCTCCATCTCTTATTTATATAGATATTTACTTCTCCCCTTCTTTTGTCTAATGTTGCCTTATTAAAAAGCTTAAAGAAATTTTCCTTTAGCTAAGCTCTCCTTCTCAGGGATGGGGTTTGATTTGTTTTCAAATTTGTTGGGTTATAAATGGATCTGTTTGTATGGAATGATTACAATGAAAATTAATAAAATAAAAATATATAGCAAAACATGAAAAAAAAAAAAAATAAATAAAATCACCAATCCACCTAACCTGCATGTCTTTGGACTGTGGGAGGAAACCGGAGCGCCCGGAGGAAACCCACGTAGACACGGGGAGAACATGCAAACTCCACACAGGGTGGACCCGGGAAGTGAACCTGGGTCTCCTAACTGCGAGGCAGCAGCGCTATCACTGCGCCACCGTGCCGCCTCACGAGGAACCTGAATTATGAATTAGCAATTTGGAATTAGCAGTTAGGAATTAGCAATTAGGAATTGTGAATTCATGAGGAACCTGAATTATGAATTAGCAATTAGAAATTTGGAATTAGAAGTTAGGAATTATCCCGTGTCTGCATGGGTTTCCTCCGACAGTCCAAAGACATGCAGGTTAGGTGCATGGGCGATTGTAAATTGTCCGTAGTGTGTGCTTGGTGTGGGTGTGTGCCAATGCGGTGGGCTGGCACCCTGCCTGGGGTTTGTTTCCTGCCTTGCGCCCTGTGTTGGCTGGGATTGGCTCCTGCAGACCCCCGTGACCCTGTAGTTTCTGATATAGCGGGTTGGATAATGGATGGATGGACAGTTAGGAATTATGAATTAGTAATTAGGAATTAGAAATTGGGAATTCATGAGGATCTTGAATTTAGTAGGAACCTGAAGTGACAGAGACATTGCAATCGGATGGACACACACACACACACACAGACACTTATCCTTTTATTAAGGTGGATTCAATTATAATTGAGCTGATTGTCTTTCTAGCTGTTTGTTATAAAAATAAGCTTCCCAAAGCACTGTTATTGTATATAGTGCCTTGCATAATGTTCTCACTGTCTTACTGCTTTATGGTTTGCTTTTACAGTGGGACATTTACAAACTTTACAAAGTGTTTAATCTTCACCATAGAGAGGATCATCACAAGAGCTCTACACAGCAATCTAGGTATTTTATAGCGCCTTTTTATACTGAATGATTATTTAATTACTTGTATATGGCACTCTTTCTAACTACTCAAAGTGCTTTACATAGGCAGTGCAGCATTTACCGGGATGCTTCGATGGCAGTCATTCTCACACCACTGCGCTCATCACAGATTAGCTATGAGGTAGTGACGGGGACAGAGAGATGGTTAGACAATACAAGGCAGAGGATGATTAGGGGGCCAGACAGACCAAGTCATGGTGGTCAGCTTTAGCCACGACATCAGGATGCACCCTATGCTTTTTTGAAAGATGCCCAGGGATCTCTAATTACCACAGGTGCCATTTTTACTGCATGGCTTCCCTGTCACTGCACTGAGGTATTGGGGTCCACTCATAGATCGCAGGGCAAAGCGCCCCCTGCTGGCCTCACCAACACATCTTAAAGCAGCAGCAACAACCCAAGCTTTCCTGATCTGTAGAGCACATGTTTACAAAGTGGAGATCGGTTTAAAAGTCGCTCTTCTACTGCCCCCCCAAGCCTCATGTGAGCCTCAGTGAAGTCAGCAGACAAGGAGTTCAAGTCGTGGCCAGGTCGGACGCCTGAGGCCTCTCCGCATTCTCAGCGGTCTCTGGCAGAGTGTCCTCTAATTTGCCATCTAAAAATACTTCCAGGGCTTTTTGTTTTGCGTTTCTTTGTTCCAATAATTGCAGCAATCGAGCCTACAGATGAATACGTCAGGCGCTGAAACTCAGGCTGAGACCACGGGGACGCTCCACAAAACATGGAAAACAACAAGCCACTCCATGGGTGGTCTTCACAAGTCCCGGGGTTTTCATTACTGCGGATCTATTGTGAGCAGCACTGGAGCTGACTGACCATCTTGGCTTTCCTCAAATTCCTTTTCTTTTGTTTATTACTGACCGCTTGCTTCTTAAACTCTCTAAATTTATGTTTCTCATTGGTTTCATGACCTCTGCCTAGTATGCAGTATGTACAAGGTGAAAATAAAGGTGCTATATAAACCAAATTGAGGCAGGAAGGTGTCAAACTTATGGCATAATCCAGTCATGGATGTCTTGGGGTCCTGGATGGTGTCACATGACCTCTTTCTCCCAATGGCAAACTTTTTTAGTGAGTGGAACCACTGAGCTCACCACACACACACACACAGAGGAGCTTCAAATGAGCCTCAATGGCAAGTCAATGGTGTTGCTTAGCTCCCCCTAGTGGTGATTCACAGAACGGTTTCTCTATTCTCCCTTTGGATTTTCACTTAGTTTGCTTTGTGACTGCATAGCTGAATACACGAGCGGTCATACTATAGACTCGTGTCTCCCCATACTGTCCCAACTGTCATTAAATTACCCCCCCTCCCCCCCCCCACCAACTCCCCCCAGGTTGAATCCCCATAACTGTTCCCCAGCTTTCAATGGTTCCAACCTTCACAGTTCGGCCGGCTTAAGCAAACAGAGCTGCTTCAATACATCACTAGCAAGTTCGTGGTGTTGCTCAGCTCCCCCTAGTGGTAACTTACAGGAGGGTTTCTCCACTCTCCCTTTCGATTTTCACTTAGTTTGGTTTCTAACTGCATAGCTCCACTCCCGGGCACACGTGATGCCACAGGACAGGCTCATGCCGAATGTGAGCGTAACGGCCAGCTGCTCTGTATTTGAGTAAACCTATCTGGTTATGGGAGGTGTGTGCATTTTTCCTATCCAACACCTTCTTAAATTTTTAAATGTAAGAAATGATACTATTAGCATATTGCTGACGCTAATTTGCATACAACCCGCCCCTTTTTGGGTAAGCATTCCAGAAAAGCCACTCCCTTCCTTCAGCCTGTGGAAGGGGGCGTGGCTAAACACGGGATGCATGTTTAACTCCACCCATTATGCACAGGCAACACCAGCAAATCACTGGTGTTGATCTTCTCCCCCTTGTGGCAACTCAGAAGAATCTACCTGCATTTCTTAATTCTCACCTTTGTTTTTTGAGTGTTCACTTTACTTATTTTTGGTCTGTGCCCCCATTCTAGTAACACTATGGTTAGGGATAGGGTTGTGGAAGACTCAAATAATGACGACTATTGAGTAAACCAAGTTACAGAAGCATGCAGTTTTCATCATTTGTGTGTAGGTCATGTCTTTGTGGTCCAACATGGAGTTTGGTAGGACTCAAATACTGCTGGGGTCACTAAATGCTTCACCCCGCCTTTGTTCAGGTATGCCCTTATTCCACATTCTGCAGCAAGGACCTTCTCGACGGGACCCTGACCGCCACCCAGTGGAAACTTGATTTGATGGTCACAATCCAAAGACATGCAGGTTAGGTGCATTGGCAATCCCAAATTGTCCCTAGTGTGTGCTTGGTGTGGGTGTGTGCCCTACGGTGGGCTGGCGCCCTGCCTGGGGTTTGTTTCCTTGCACCCTGTGTTGGCTGGGATTGGCTCCAGCAGATCCCCGTGACCCTGTAGTTAGGATATAGCGGGTTGGATAATTGCTGGATGGTCACGCCCCTCTGAGCCCCGCCCCTAATAGCAATACCACGCCCCGATCACAATCTCCACATACTGCCCCCCCACCTGCATCTTACTCCTTCTCCCCCCACCACCCAAACACCATTACTCCTGCCCCCCCAGCTAGGCTGACCAGATTTGTATGGTTCTAATAATGGGATGGTGTGGCAGATGCAAATGAAATCAAAAAATACCCCATGGAGTTTCATGTACATGAAATCGAAGACTTGGGGAGGTCTGGGGGGCTTGTTCCCTCCCTGAGTTTTGCGTTTGGGACAAACAGAGGTGCTTCAAATGAGTCTCAGTGGTGAGTCACTGGTGTTTCTCAGCTCCCCCTGGTGGTGACTCACTTTTCAATTCTCACCTTTGTTTTGCCAGAGTCCACATTTTGCTTATTGTTCGCACAGTGCCCCCTCATCTGACTGCATACTGTAACTTCACACGTGATGCCACAGGTACAGGCTGCCATGAGTGTGAATGTAATTGCTAGCTGTACTGCCAGCTCATGGGAAGAATTGTGTGGCTTTTTCCGTCCAATCTATTTTAATGTTTTAAATGTCAGCCATGATACTATTGGTGAAATAAGTGGTCCAATTTGCATAAAGCCCCGCCCCTCTTTGAGATATAATTGCACAGAGCATTCCAGAACAGGACCTGGACTGCAGAAGAAGAGTCTGCTGCCCCCCCCCCCCCCGATGCCCCCCCATACTGCCCCACCCCACCCATAACTCCTCCCCAACAAACATCAGTGGCTTCTGCTTCACAGCACTCAGTACAATGAGGGCCTTTAAATGAGCCTCACCAGCTCCCCCTAGTGATGGCTCAGAGGACTCACGTGGGTTTCTCTATTCTCACCTTTGTTTTTACAAGTCCTCATTTTACTTATTTTTTGTCTGTGCCCTCATCTGACTGGACAGCTTCACATGGGATGCCACACAGTAGGTTCATGTGGAGTGTGAATGTCATGGCCATATACTTTGAATGTGGGCAAACCTGCCAGGTCATGGAAAGTGTGTATGCATTTTTTTTTGATTCATTGCTTCCTTAATGTTTTAAATGTTACAAATGAGATAATATTTGGGACAATTTGCACAAATCCCCACCCCTTTTGGGGCCAAACTAACACACAGCATTCCAGGACAGGACCCTGGTGGCAGAGGAACAGACAGTCTGCTGACCTGTAAAAGAAAATGTTGATGCTCCGCCATGCCCCGCCCCTTTATCACACTGCCACGCCCCTGCATCATACTCCTCCTTCCCGACCCCGCCCAAACACCATAACTAGGTCACCATAACCCAGCTAGGCTGACCAAATTTTTATGGTTCCAATAATGGGACACAACTCATTCATCCAGAGGGTGTGGCAGATGCAAATTAAATCAAAAAATACCCCATGGAATTTCATGTGCATGGAATCGAAGACTGGATGGGTTTCGGGGGGCTTGTTCACCCCATGTGTTTTGGCCGACTGGGAAAAATAGAGGTGCTTCAAATAAGCCTCAGTGGTGAGTTACTGGTGTTTCACAGCTCCCCCTGGTGGTGACTCACTTTTCAGTTCAGCTGCATTCTGTAACTTCACACGTGATGCCACAGGACGGGTGTGAGAAGAGTGGTGAATGCAATTGCTAGCTGCTCTGTATTTGGGCAAAACTGCCAGCTCATGGGAAGAACCGTGTGGGGTTTTCAATCCAATTTATTTTTAGTGTTTTAAATAATAATAATATAATTCATTACATTTATATAGCGCTTTTCTCAGTATGTCAGCCATGATACTATTGGTGAAATATTTGGCACAATTTGCATAAAGTCACGCCCTTTTTTGGAGATAGAATTGCACAGAGCATTCCAGGACAGGATCCTTACTACAGAAGAGCAGTCTGCTGCCCCCCCCCCCCCCTTACTCTGCTCCACCACTTGATGCACTGCTATGCCCCCCCCCATACTGCCCAACCCCACTCATAACTCCTCCCCAACACACATCAGTGGCTTCTGCTTCACAGCACTCAGTACAACAAAGGGCTTTAAATGAGCCTCACCAGCTCCCCTTAGTGGTGGCTCAGAGGAATCGCATGGGTTTCTCTATTCTCACCTTTGTTTTTCCGAGTCCTCATTTTACTTATTTTTCATCTGTGCCCTCATCTGAGAGGCAGGGCTTCACACGAGATGCCACACAGCAGGTTCGTGCGGAGTGTGAATGTCATTGCCTGATACTTTGAATGTGAGCAAACCTGCCAGGTCATGGAAAGCGTGTGTGTATTTTTTTGATTCAGTGCTTCCTTAATGCTTTAAATGTTAAAAACAACTTAATATTTGGGACAATCTGTATAAATCCTCGCCCCTCTTGGGGCCAAACTAACACACAGCATTCCAGGACAGGACCCTGATGGCAGAGGGATAGACAGTCTGCTGACCTGTAAATCAATTTTGATGCCCCACTGTGCCCCGCCCCTTTACCTCACTGCCACGCCCCGAACCTACTCTCCCCAAACTGCTTCACCCGTCGTCACATTACTCCGCCCCATCATCATAACTCCTCCTCCCCTGTGGCTTCTGCTTCACAGCACACTGGGTGATTTGGCCATCCACATGGCTGCCACTCTAGCTCCTGGCACACAGAGGGCAGCAGTGGCACATAACGGACTTTGGGGAGTGCTATACTTACAAAGATGAAGAAGTTGAAGATAAACATGAGGTACTTGATGCAGCTCAGACAGTCGCCCTCCATGGCTTCCCCTCGCTGTGCAGAGTCCAGCAGCGCCTGTGGAAAACAAAGAAACAAAGGCGGCCCGTTAATGGACTTGACTGTAAAGGGCAGTAAGGCACCTGCACACAGCACGGGCAGGAGAAGAAGGGTCCAGATCAGGGGTCTGTATTCTAAAAATAAAAAAAAATGAGGAGACACAACAGAGGGGAAACTAAAACAGAAATAAAAACTAAACGCTTCTTTTCCATTCCTGAGTCTGCGAGAGGAGGGAGCCCAGCCTAGCAGCATGTGGTACTCGGCAGACAGACAATGGAGTCGGTGACCCCAGTACGACTGCAGGGGGTCCGGCGCCGTCTCCAGCTTGATTACAAGATGGGGACAATACAAGACTTTACCAGCATTTTCATGATGTAAGATGTTAAACCTGCAGCTCGATACTCCAATCATATAGTGCCTTTCGCAGGAGACACCATTAAAAGGCAGCAATGCAAAATACAAAAACTGCAAGATTTAACTAAGAAGAGGGAAAAAAAATGAGAGGGTGGTGTAATGGGGGTCCACTAATAAAGGGACAACAAAGCTGTGATGAGCAGACGGTGAAGTCTTATAAATGAAAAAGGGGAAAGTGGCCGACTGGGGCACCCTTCACCCTGGGGCAGGTAGAGGGTGACGTGGGTCACCGGCTTATTCAGCTAAATCGCCCTGCGCTGTGTCTTCATCGCCCTCAACGCTCCAGATAAGCCCATTAGGATGAGAAATAAGCAGGCCGAGCCCCCCTCCCATGGAGCAGATGCGAATGGCCTAATCAAGTCGATAAATGGCAGCGGTTTGGGTCATAAAAAGCAAACGCCATCCAGAGAGGCACTTTGTGTAATTGCAGCCCATTAGGGGTCATTTAGCTTAATGAAGGAGAGGCACACGGAACGCCAAGACCCTTGTTAATGGGGGGGGGGGGGGGGGGGGGGGGGCACCACCTCACGGTTAATTCTCTATCAAACAAGAAGCTCGTGATTCAGTTTTTGAATTTTATTCCGCTGACAATTGTGCTGACAGTGACTGGCAGATCCTAAGTGGGCAGCATAAGCCACAGGTGGCGCAGTGGTAGTGCTGCTGCTTTGCAGTAAGGAGACTGTGGAAGATTGTGGGTTCGCTTTTGAGAACTGAGAAAAGCGCTATATAAATGTAATGAATTATTATTATTAAGCGGAGGATTTGCATAATACTTAATTACTGTATGAGCACAGGTAAGATGGGACAGGGAGACAACTAATGGAAAGGGGCTATATAGGGGGGGGACATGTGACAGAAAGACACGGAAGGCTTATGAAGTCCACAGAAATGAATGGGACAGCTCAGCTACTAGTGAAACAAACAAGCATGAAAGGCACTATATAATAGATAGATAGATAGATAGATAGATAGATAGATAGATAGATAGATAGATAGATAGATAGATAGATAGATAGATAGATAGATAGATAGATAGATAGATAGATAGATAGATAGATAGAGAGATAGATAGATAGATAGATAGAGAGAGAGAGAGCATCCGGAAAGTATTCACAGCGCATCACTTTTTCCACATTTTCTTATGTTACAGCCTTATTCCAAAATGGATTAAATTCATTTTTTTCCTCAGAATTCTACACACAACACCCCATAATGACAACGTGAAAAAAGTTTACATGAGATTTTTGCAAATTTATTAAAAAAAAAAAAATTGAGAAAGCACATGTACATAAGTATTCACAGCCTTTGCTGTGAAGCTCAAAATTGAGCTCAGGTGCATCCTGTTTCCCCTGATCATCCTTGAGATGTTTCTGCAGCTTCATTGGAGTCCACTTGTGGTAAATTCAGTTGACTGGACATGATTTGGAAAGGCACACACCTGTCTATAGAAGGTCCCACAGTTGACAGTTCATGTCAGAGCACAAACCAAGCATGAAGTCAAAGGAATTGTCTGTAGACCTCTGAGACAGGATTGTCTCGAGGCACAAATCTGGGGAAGGTTACAGAAAAATTTCTGCTGCTTTGAAGGTCCCAATGAGCACAGTGGCCTCCATCATCCGTAAGTGGAAGAAGTTTGAAATCACCAGGACTCTTCCTAGAGCTGGCCGGCCATCTAAACTGAGCGATTGGGGGAGAAGGGCCTTAGTCAGGGAGGTGACCAAGAACCCGATGGTCACTCTGTCAGAGCTCCAGAGGCCCTATGTGGAGAGAGGAGAACCTTCCAGAAGGACAACCATCTCTGCAGCAATCCACCAATCAGGCCTGTATGGTAGAGTGGCCAGACAGAAGCCACTCCTTAGTAAAAGGCACATGGCAGCCCACCTGGAGTTTGCCAAAAGGCACCTGAAGGACTCTCAGACCATGAGAAAGAAAATTCTCTGCTCTGATGAGACAAAGATTGAGCTCTTTGGTGTGAATGCCAGGCGTCACGTTTGGAGGAAACCAGGCACCGCTCATCACCAGGCCAATACCATCCCTACAGTGAAGCATGGTGTTGGCAGCATCATGCTGTGGGGACTGGGAGACTAGTCAGGATAAAGGGAAAGATGACTGCAGCAATGTACAGAGACATCCAGGATGAAAACCTGCTCCAGAGCGCTTCTTGACCTCAGACTGGGCGACAGTTCATCTTTCAGCAGGACAACGACCCTAAGCACACAGTCAAGATATCAAAGGAGTGGCTTCAGGACAACTCTGTGAATGTCCTTGAGTGGCCCAGCCAGAGCCCAGACTTGAATCTGATTGAACATCTCTGGAGACATCTTAAAATGGCTGTGCACCGACGCTTCCCATCCAACCTGATGGAGCTTGAGAGGTGCTGCAAAGAGGAATGGGCCAAACTGGCCATTACATACATATATATACATATATACATATATATACATATATACACACACATATATATATATGTAATGTGTGTGTGTGTGTATGCTACATGTATAGCACTTCACCACAAAGCCTTTTATACTGTAACACAGTCAACCTTTATATAACACACTTAGTTATAAAACCGTACAACAGAGCAATTCACAGCACAAATACCCTTTATATAGCGCCTTTACCAAACACTATTGCAGAACTTTTTTTTTTTTTTTTTTTTTAGAGTGCAGTCAAGCATTATGTAACCCCTTCATCTATCAAACGCTATCACAAAGCATTTTCTAGACCTTTATGTAGGACCCTTATCTACAGAACTTCACTACACAGTATTTTGCAATCAGCCTTTCTGTAGTGTCCTCACCTATAAACCCTAACCACACCGCATTTTATTGAACATTCTCCCTTTTTAAATGTCGGTCAGAGTGGTGGCTCTGAGGTTAGGGGTCTCGGTTCGAATCCTGTAAATGGCAAAAGCGACTCTACTCCGTTGGGCCCTTGAGCGAGGCAGACCCCTTAACCTGCAGTTGCTCCCTCCTGGGTGTGACATTAACCTGCAAGCAGGTCCTACAACTTGGGGGTTGGCAGTAGGGTTGGCACTCCAGCCACTGTAAAAAAAAAAAACAAACCTCCTCACAGTTCTTCTAGTGTGGTACTGAGGTGGCACCCGCTACACTTGGGTCCCAATCCAGGTGGTACGTCATGTAATCAGTGCCTGCTCCCATCCTCTCCTTTTTTAAAGTGTCTTTACCTAACAGACACAATGTATTACAGAGCTGTCTCTCTTTATATAGCGCCTTTCCTACCGACCACTACCATAATTATACTATGGCTGCTTTTGTATTAGACTGAATCCATCAAGCAGCACCACAAAACTGTTTTTCTTTTTATAGCACCTTTCCTTCACAGACAGCTCTGTCACACTCCTAGTGGACCCTTTTGTACCGTCTGGCCCCCCTTATTTAGCACCTTCCCTAATCGGCCACCCTGACAGAGGATTTTGTAAAGAAATCAGCATTTATACCGCATCTGTCCCACCAAACGCTACCATACTGGACTTACGGTGCAATCTGACTTTAGATGACCCCGGACTGCAGGACGTCTAGTAACCTCCATTTTATAGCACTTTTCTTGCAGAAGTTTGCACAGCGCCCAAGATTCTTACTGCACTTTTCTTCATAAGCCTCACCCTTGTATGTTTTAAGAGAGATATGGCACTCTATATAGCGCCTTTCCCATTAAGCTCATTTTAGTAGACGGCGGCTGGCAGAAGAGCGGACAATTGATAAAGATGTCAAACCCAAGGGGCCAGGCTGTGGAAGTGAGCAGCAGGCACTGAAGCCTAGCAATGTTCAGTCCGGTCACACGAGGGCAGCACTGAGCTTCTATCGCTGCCCACCCCGTGACAAAAAAAAAAAAGCAGGCAGGCACTTTGGTTTCTGGGCCGCAGAACTGAAATCTGCAAACCATTACAGAGGACCCTAATGGTGGCCATGGAAACCAACAAACACTAAGCCCGGGGGGCTTCGTCTGCTGACGACGGGAGGAGCTGCCAGGAAAAACAGAAGCGCCGACTCCGTCCAAAGTCACACATGTGCTTACACTTAACATTAACAGAAAGAGAAAGGAACAAGCCGGCCGCGCACGAGGAGTTCATGTTAGCATTGCAATAAAACACAGAAGAACAAGTCAGACGTCAGGAGGCTTCAGCGCAGCGACTTGTTAACGACGTGCCGCCTCGCCGCGTGCTGCAGAAGAGAGCTTTGTAAAAAAACAAAGAAGTAGGAGGAGGAGGAGGAGGAGAAGAAGAAGTCCTCAGAGACTGGTGCAGCATGAAGGAGATTTATTTGATATAGCGCCTTTCCCAATCAATCACTCACTGTACATTTTACGAGGCACAGCACTTTTGAGTCCATCCATAAAACTTAAGCAATGGACACTTACAAAACACCCTTGGCAATCAATCTTTATTTTATATAGCGCCTTTCCCAATCAATTCGACTGACTCTTCATGTTATCAGTCAATGCAATGACAGAAGCCTTCAGAAACAGCGATTAAGCAGTCAAGTTTGAAGCAGTTTTAGCATTACAAGATGAGTCAAGGAGTGCATCGGGAGTAGCAAAGGGGAATTAAAACATACAGATAGTGAAATAATGGACGCTGTAAACTTAGACTGTGGTGGGTTGGCACCCTGCCCGGGATTGGTTCCTGCCTTGTTCCCTGTGTTGGCTGGGATTGGCTCCAGCAGACCCCCGTGACCCTGTGTTCGGATTCAGCGGGTTGGAAAATGGATGGATGGATGTAAACTTAGAGGGTGGCACGGTGGCGCAGTGGGTAGCGCTGCTGCCTCGCAGTTAGGAGACCCGGGTTCACTTCCAGGGTCCTCCCTGTGTGGAGTTTGTATGTTCTCCCTGTGTCTGCGTGGGTTTCCTCCCACAGTCCAAAGACATGCAGGTTAGGTGAATTGGCGATTCTAAATTGTCCTTGGTGTGTGCCCTGCAGTGGGCTTGTTTCCTGCCTTGCGCCCTGTGTTGGCTGGGATTGGCTCCAGCAGACCCCCAGGACCCTGTAGTTAGGATATAGCGGGTTGGATGATGGATGGATGTAAACTTAGAGGACTTCACAGATGAGGAAGTGGATAACCTCCAGCAGTAACAGGGACTTTTAAGGAGGGATTTGGAAATTATATAGGGAGAAGAGCTGCTCAGATTAAATAGGCTGAAATCAGACAAATCAGACCAGGACCAGATAATATTTACACTCAAGTTCTTATTGAGAACAAATAGAAACCCTTGACGCATATTTTTAGGAAGTCACAGCACACTGGGGGGATTTTGAAGGACTGAAAAATGTCAAATATCATCCCATTATATAAAAAGGGCGACCGGGCAGATCCAAGCAACTACAGGCCAGTAAGCTTAACGGGCATCAAAGGAAAATGAATGGAAGGAATTATTAAGGATAAGATTGAGCAACACCTGGCAAGGACAGAAGTTATTAGGAACAGTCAGTGTGGGCTCAGAAGAGGGAGGTTGTGTTTTACTAACAGGCTGGAATTCTATGAGGAGGCAACAAAAGGATACGACCAGAATGGAGCAGATGAGATTATTGATGTGGACGTTCAGAAAGCATTTGATAAGGTGCCACATGAGAGGGTGGGCATCAAACTAAAAGAATTGGGAGTTCAGGGTGTGGTGTGTCGATGGGTGCAGAATTGGCTCAGACACAGGAACGGTGATGGTGTGAAGAACCTCATCAGAATTGGCCGATGTTAAGAGTGGTGACCAGCAGGGGGCAGTGCTGGGGGCTGCTGCTGCTATTTTTAATATCTATAAATGATTTACACTGCGGTGGGTTGGCACTCTGCCCAGGATTGGTTCCTGCCTTGTGCCCTGTGTTGGGTGGGATTGGCTCCAGCAGACCCCCGTGACCCTGTGTTCGGATTCAGCGGGTTGGATAATGGATGTATGGATGGATAATTTACATAGGAATATAAGTAACAAGCTGGTTAAGTTTGCAGAAGATAGCAAGTTAGGTGGATTAGCAGATAATCTGGAATTTGTTAAATCATCAAAGAAGGACTTGGGCAGCAGACAGGCTTGGGCAGATTTGTGGCAGATGAAATTTAATGTCAGAACATGTAAAGAATTACACATATGAAGTGAAAATGTGAGGTTTGAATACACAATGGGAGGTCAGAAAATCGAGAGTATCTTATGTATAAATGCCTATGCGTTGAAGTATGTCCGTCCAGCCTGGAAGTGTGAGGCTACAGCATGAAGTTCAAAGAAAGTGACTCTGTTGGCAAAGTGAAACCGCCAAGAAAAGAAAGAACCTCGCTTAGCTGCTAATAGACAAGCGAGGCGAGCACATCAGCAAAACGAAACCAAAGAGAACCTCGCTTAGCTGGTAAAGCACAACCGATGTGATTGACTGATTGAAGTGCAAGAATCCATGGTTTCTAGGAGCCTGGGTTTTATACAGCATGGGCCTACACAGCTAGTACCTTATAGAAGGATTGAGGAGTCATAGTGGACTCTAAGCTATCGACTTCCAGACAGTGTTCAGAAGCCATTAAGAAGGTTCACTGAATGTCAGGTTATATAGCGCCTTAATGTATGGAGTACAAGTCACAGGAGGTTCTGCTCAAGCTTTATAACACACTGGTGAGGCCTCATCTGGGATCCTGGGAGCAGTTTTGGTCTCCAGGCTACAAAAAGGACATAGCAGCACTAGAGAAGGTCCAGAGAAGAGCAACTGGGCTGATTATGGGGGGCTATAGGGGATGAGTTATGATTAAAGATTAAAAGAGCTGAGCCTTAAGGAGATGAAGAGGAGACCTGACTGAAGTGTTTAAAATTATGAAGGTAGTTAGTCCAGTGGATCGAGACGGTGACTTTAAAATGAGTTCATCAAGAACACGGGGACACAGTTGGAAACTTGTTATGGGGAAATTTTGCACAAACATTAGGAAGTTCTTCTAAAAGACTCGTAGAATAAGCGACCAAGTAGTGTGGTGGGCAGCAGGACTTTAGGGACTTTCAAAACTCGACTTAATATTATTTTGGAAGAATGAAGTGGATAGGATAGGAATAGCGAGATTGGTTCACAATTAAACCATCAGGGAATCGTCTCCTCTCAAAAACGCTTTCACTTCAGCGACACCTGTCTTCTTAACCTTGTATTACAACCCACACATCTGTCCACATGTCCACAAATACAGGAAGGGCTGCGTATCATCAGTCAATCAGTGTGTCCCCATGCTAATTTACATATAGTCACGCCTCTCTTGAAGGGCCCATGCTTCTGATTGGTTACAACTGATTTACTTTTTGGATCAGAGCTGTAGAGTTAGATGAACTGCTTGTGCACATGTGTGTGTGTGTGTGTGTGTGTGTGTGTGTGTGTTTGTCAGTAGCCTGGCATTGCTGGTGCTTTGTCTGTTCATCACCGGCCCCTCCTTCACTCCATGTTTACCGATTCAGAAATGGAGATGCCCCACTTCACCAAATGCACTTTCTATAATAAGGCACCCTGAAGAAGGACATCCTAGGCAACAGAATGTGAAGAGGCGTTAAGAGCCTGAGGTGTCACGTGCAAAGAGTGACAATGAGAAAAGAACCCGCGGTGTGGCCCAGAAGACCCTGGCATGACATGTGCCAGCTCAAAATGTAAAAGAATGGTAATGGACTGGGAAACGGAACTGACAAAATGGGGCAAAAGAAAAGTGGAATCAATAAATGGGCAAAAAAAAAAACAAAAAAAAAAAACAGGTGTGGAGACAAGAGGGCCAGGAAATGGCAGGATAGAGCAAAAGAATGTCACGAAAATCAAAATAACATTAAAAACAATCGTGGAAATGGAAGATTAAAGAGCAGGCGGAGGTCTGTTTAGGAGTCCGAAAATGAGGACACTGATTCTGAGAGCCGCCATCTTACACGGGGTCACTACATCACATGCCCAGCAACAGCTCCCAGTAACCATAAACCAGATGCCGGTGTCCATGCAAACCATTTTTAAAATGGCTGTGCTCGTGGGCTTTCAAAAAATTACCATGAAATAATAAATACATAAATCAAACATTAAAAATATCCATCCATCCATCCATTTTCCAACCCGCTGAATCCGAACACAGGGTCACGGGGGTCTGCTGGAGCCAATCCCAGCCAACACAGGGCACAAGGCAGGAACCAATCCCGGGCAGGGTGCCAACCCACCGCAGAACATTAAAAATATTTTGATTAATATCAAATATTTGATTTGTCTTCAATTTTTTTTATTATAAATTGATCTATTTGTATGGAATGATTACAATAAAATTAATAAATAAAATAAAAAAAAATATTTTGATTAATATTTAGAATTTCTGATTGATAATACTCCAATGTCAAAACAGCAAATGAAAGAGCAGGTGTAGATTTGTTTGAAAAACCCGAAAATGTGGATATTAAAACTTGGGAGCCGCCATCTTACATAGGGAAAAGGAAATGATGACAAGTTGCCATGTCAGTTCATCACATGACCGGCAACAGTTTTAGTAACCGCAACCAAGATATCGGTGTCCATCCAAACAATATGGCTATGCTCATGTATTTAGGAAAAAATGATGACAAGAAAATAATAAATATGAATCAAATATAATAATCCAAAATAAATTTGAATTAAAAAAATACACAAAAATCAAAAAGGAGGATGAAAGAGCAGGCATAGTTTTGTTCTGAAATTCAGAAATGTGGATACTAAAGCTAAGTGCCGCCATCTTACACAGGGAAAAGGAAATGATGTCATGAAGATGCATTGCAGTGTCACTACATCACATGACCAGCAGTAACCTTAGTAACCATAAACAAGATGTTAGCGTTAATGTAAAAAATATACAAAACGGCTGTGCCTGTGCATTTTAAAAAATGACAATAAGCCATGGTGACGCGTCACCACCTCAGTTCATCACATGACCGATAACAGCCTTAGTAACCATAAACAAGAAGTCGGTGTCCATGCAAGCAATTTTGAATATGGCAATGCTTGCGTATTTAAAAAAATGAATATGAATCAAATATTTTTAAAAATAAAACCCAAAAATCAAAAAGGCGGATGAAAAAACAAGTATAGGTTTGTTCATGATGACAACAGTGCAGTGTCACTACATCACATGACCGGCAGTAACCCTAGTAACCATAAACAAGATGTCAGAGTTCATGCAAATAATTAGCAAAATGGCTGTGCTTGTGTATTTTAAAAAAAGTGACAATAAGGAAATGATAAAATATGAATTGAATAAAAAAATATTTTAAATTGTATTTATACTCTTGGATCGATAGCGTTCATCTATTTAAAAGGGCAGATGAAACATCAAGCGTTGGATTGTTCAGAAATCCAAAAATGTGGACACTGAAGCCTGAGAGCCGCCATCTTACACAGGGAAAAGGAAACGATACCATAGTGATGTGTCGCCACAACAGTTCACCACATGACCAGCGACGGCCTTAGTAACTATAAACAAGATGTCGGTGTCCATGCAAACAATTGGCAATATGACAATGCTTGTGTAGTTAAAAAATATGACAACAAGAAAATACTAAATATGAACTAAACATAATAAATATGAGCCAAAAATTATAAACATTAATCAAACAATATTTGATTGTTTGATTGCCTGGAACTTGGAGCTCATTTTGAGTTCTACATGGGGCATTCATTTGTAAATACTTGGGTGGACTTAACTCGTGGAGGAACTGAAGTGACATCATGACAATAGGATTTGAGGTTCAAAGCTTTACCCACTACTCCACTCTGCCTGTGTTCACAAAATAAGAAATAAGGTAGAAAAGATAACTTAAGTGTAACACCGTAACCTGAAAATCAGGACAATAACAGTGGGTGTTCACCACACACCATGGCCACTAGCCACTGGTGCTTCTGCAGATCGTACTGTATGACAGCAGTCAATCTGTGCCACCACTAACCAGGCAGCTTTACAGATTGCACATGACACTGCTGCACATCACGCTAGATGTTGCCAATACACACAAACTCAAGGACCGTCTAAATCCATGGCGGATAGTAGCTGGCACCACCAAACATTACGACGTCTATCTGCAGATGCCACCGCACATCATATCAGTCAGTGCTTCAACACCTCATGGCTACTAGCAGCTGGATCTTCTGCAAATCAACCCGGATGACAGCAGTCAAATGGTGCCACCACTCGCCACAGCAGGTAGCAGCTGGCATTGCTGAACACCATCTTAATTCCAGATGGCAAATGCCACCATACCAGGCAGCTTTAGAGATAGCAAATGACAATGCCACACATCATGGTAGATGTTACCAATACACCCTATGACAGACAAAGTCAAGGATCATCTAAAACCATGCTGGATGGTAGCTGGTACCACCAAGCATTATGACGTTCAACTGCAGATGGCACTGCACATAATATCAGTCAGTGCTTCCATATATTACGGCTGCTAGCAGCTGGTGCTTCCACTAATCTTACAGGATGACAGCAGTCAATCTGTGCCACCACTCATCGCAGTAGGTAGCAGCTGGCACTGCTGAATGCTAGCTTAATTCCAGATGGCAAACCCCACCATAACAGGCAGCTTTACAGATAGGAAATGACACTGTCACATATCAGGTAGATGTTGCCAAGTCACCCTATGACAGACAAACTCAAGGACCATCTAAATCCATGCCGGATGGTAGCTGGCACCACCAAACACTACGATGGCTATCTGCAGATGTCACCACACATCATATCAGTCAGTGCTTCAACACCTCATGGCTACTAGCAGCTGGATCTTCTGCAAATCATACCGGATGGCAGCAGTCAAATGGTGCCACCACTCGCCACAGCAGGTAGCAGCTGGCATTGCTGAATGCCAGCTTAATTCCAGATGGCAAACACCACCATAACAGGCAGCATTACAAATAGCAAATGACACTGTCACACATCATGGTAGATGATGCCAATACACCCTATGACAGACAAAGTCAAGGATCATCTAAAACCATGGTGGATGGTAGCTGGTACCACCAAGCGTTATGACGTTCAACTGCAGATGGCACTGAACATCATATCAGTCAGTGCTTCAACACCTCATGGCTACAAGCAGCTGGATCTTCTGCAAATCAAACCGGATGACAGCAGTCAAATGGTGCCACCACTCGCCACAGCAGGTAGTAGCTGGCATTGCTGAATGACAGCTTAATTCCAGATGGCAAACACCACCATAACAGGCAGCTTTACAAATAGCAAATGACACTGTCACACATCATGGTAGATGTTGCCAAGTCACCATATGACAGACAAACTCAAGGACCTTCTAATCCATGGCGGATGGGAGCTGGCACCACCAAACACTATGATATCCATCTGCAGATGCCACCACACATCATATCAGTCAGTGCTTCAACACCTCATGGCTGCTAGCAGCTGGTTCTTCTACAGATCATAAAGTTTGACATCAGTTGATTGGTGCCACCAATCACCACAGTATGTAGCAGCTGGCATTGCTGAATACCACCGTAATTCCATGTGGCAAACACCGCTGTACCAGGCAGCTTTACAGATAGCAAATGACACTGACACATAGAGAATCTCAAGGACCTTTTAATCCATGACGAATGGCAGCTGGTGCCACTGAATACTACGACGTCCATCTGCAGATGCCACCGCACATCACGTCAGCCGGAGTTTCAGCACATCATGGCATCTGAAAGCCGATGCTAACTAATACAGGGTGATGCTAATGGGCGGGGCCCCAAGTTATGATGCGTTAACTCGCATAATAATGAAGCGATAGAAACGAAATACGCACAGTGCATACCTTGATAGATGTGTAAACGAGCCAATCACATTCGGTGTTGGAATTGGTCGCCTTTTTCTTGCAAACTCCAATCGAAATGGCACTCCGCATTGCCAAAGGGGTATCTGCAGGCATTGTAGGGGGTGTTGGCAGCACTTTTCCCGTTCAGTGTTTTTGCTGTCATTGTCCCTGCTCTTGTACACTTTTTTTTTCAGTGCTCCCCAAAGGAAGAAGTTCGGAGGTGACAGATGCGGGGAACGAGGTGGCCATAGTCCCTTTGAAATGACCCGATTCAATCTCTGCCATGCTGCGAGCTGATGTGTGACGGGTTGCCCCATCTTGCTGGATGTCACCTTCTCTGATGTCACGGTCATCCAGTTCACTCACAAATAAGTCAAAAGGAGCGCTATATCTCACTTGTTCATACGTTTACCCAGGAATACTATTTTGTTTGGATTGCTTCATCATTAAGACAGCAGTACATCATAACCCAGGGCCCTGCCTATTAACATCACCCTGTGGTACAGCATAGTGGGTAGCAAGTTGGACCAACACGCATCATCAGAGGTTACCAGCTGGGTGCCACCAAATGTCATGGCACCATTCAAGTTAATGTCAAATGGTAGTTACCTGGTATCACGTTTATCAGACATCAGAGGATGCCAGCAGATGCCCACAACACACCATACAGCTGGCACAAATCAAACGGCATTTCAATTAACTAAAGACACTTAGTTACATAAAGCACCTCGACAAACAAAGTTTGTCTGGCTGGCTACAAGAGAGTGAGACCTGAAAAGTGGACTCGTTAAATTGAAATAAACTGATTCGCGAGGATGATGAAGCAGCTCCTCTTGCCCAGGCTCTCACCCACACAGAGTCCCAGTGCCATTTCACGTTCTTCCCTTTGCTCGTCATACGCTACACTATGAATGTTTGGTCACATAGTCTGCCATGATTTTTGAGGGAGGAGGTGATTCAAAACAAAAGATTAACAAAGGCAAACGAATTAGCAGGAAATTGATGTTACGGTTAAGTCACATAATGGGTTTGCTCCGTGAGGGGTGGGAGGGCGTCACATTTTTACAATCCACCATTTTGATTTTGCAGAGTCCAGAACAGGATTGTACTTGTGTTCACCATTATTAATTACAACTTCCTATATAAAGAATGGCACAGACAGCCCACACGGCCAACCCAAGGATAAAAGGGGGTCTCCAGGACCACCACATCAATTATCACCCTACCCCACCCTACAAAGCCCAGTTTGGCTTAATAGACCACTGGCTGGAGCTCAAAATGAGAATCTCACAATAACCAGCAGAAATGCTGCATCTGAATTCCATCTTTATGCACCCCCAACCCTGTGCTCATTGACAGGTACTGAAAAGTGAAACTAAAGAACCGAAAAAATCAATGACACATCAATTTCATGCCCTTACAGTGCCTGGGCACCTCAATTCCTGAATCCTTCCTAAGACACTGAAGCTTCTGCCCATCATTAGGAAAGGCTCCTCATTAAAAAGAGCCTGGAAAGCAAACCGGTTCGAACCACCCGAGCTTAAACGGTAGTCCGGCTTCACTCCATATATTTAAAAAATTTTTATGTCATCAAAAAATGTGCTTCACATTAAGCCTAAGAGAAACTCTTCCCACTACTCTATGATATAGCGCCTTTCAAAGGTAAACACCTCCCAAGGTGGAATATGGACCTCCTGGTAAGAAGCTAAAGACCTCACTGCTTCATCCTGCCGAGGCCTCTAGATGCCAAGCATCTGCTCACTTAATTTGCATTTGATTTTTTGAAAAATTAATCACATTTTAAACAATGAATTATTCATGAGTTAATTATGTTCTAGGCCCAGCACCTGTAATTATTTTTTTTTTCTAGGACAAAGTTTCATTTTTCATGCCTTCATTTTATGTTTTTCATTCAACAGGATATTAAAGGCCTTGTGCCTCTTTGAAATTAAGACAGCGCCACCTAGTGGGCTCAACTAGAAACCATCAAGTGAAAATCCCACCACTGGCTCATTTAGAAAAAAAATCTCTTAGTGTGACCCTTGAGGGGTCTGTTTGTGCACTGGTGGTAAAAGTGACATGAGGTAAGGCGCTATATAAATGACACCACAGAAAAACACACTGATATTTTATATTTGCACTTCTTTACCTGTACTGAATTAAACAAGACTGGCAATGTTACAACATCATGTACCATTTTTATTTATGGTACCCCCTAAACCCACCCTGGCTTACTGCTTTATTTATTAGGCAGATAAATATGAAAGGCACTATATAAGATAGATAGATAGATAGATAGATAGATAGATAGATAGATAGATAGATAGATAGATAGATAGATAGATAGATAGATAGATAGATAGCGGCACGGTGGCGCAGAGACCTGGGTTCACTTCCCAGGTCCTCCCTGCGTGGAGTTTGCATGTTCTCTCTGTGTCTGCGTGGGTTTCCCCCAGGTGCTCCGGTTTCCTCCCACAGTCCAATGACATGCAGATTAGGTTAATTGGTGATCCTAAATTGTCCCTAGTGTTTGCTTGGTGTGTGGGTGTGTGTGTGCACGCACTGCGGTGGGGTGGCAGGGGGTTTGTTTCCTGCCTTGCGCCCTGTGTTGGCTGGGATTGGCTCCAGCAGACCCCCATCACCCTATAGTTAGGATATAGCTGGTTGGATAATGGATGGATGGAAGTATACATATAAATCACCGCTCTATTTCCAACCGTGTGACACAAATGGTGACTGTGGAACCAGCAGAGACGTGCGGTCAGGGAAGATTGGTGAGGCTTATGAAAGGCACTATAGATAGATAGATAGATAGATAGATAGATAGATAGATAGATAGATAGATAGATAGATAGATAGATAGATAGATAGATAAGAAAGGCGCTATATACTTTGTAGACAGATACAAATATAAAGGCACTACATACATCTAAATGTGAAAGCATTAGACTCACAGTGAAATCCCACTGCTGACACTCTCACTCTCTGTTTCTTAAGCTCTCCGTTTACACACAGGTGTTATAAGTGAGACACTATAGGTAAGGCACTACATAAATCCCAGCACTCTCCCATTTTACATTTGAACCCTTATTTTATATTAAACCTAAACTATTGAGTGCCTGGCGATGTTAACCATCCAACCTTCACCCAGCCAGACTTATTGCTCTTACTGGAGAGTTTATTACTGACCGCTGCAAGTCTAGTTTGTGTTATATAGCGCCTTTCATGGTCTCAAGCTATTTTACAAAGCTGACAAGCTCACAGTGCATCACAAGTAACAAGGGCCAATGGTGGAAAATAAATGCAGTGGACCTGCAGGAATGGGTGAGAGCCGCATGCCATCTGCCGCGTGTCTTTCACTTCGCCGGGTGCCACCTTCCTGCCGTCTTCCAACGTGAAACAAGTTGCACGCTCATCTGCAAATGAAGTGACACCCCAAGGCGCCGCGTCAGGAGCTTCACGTGAAAATTGGATCAGACGACAGTGGAGCAGCTGCTGCCTTCAGACTCGACCGACTTGCTTGGCATCTCCTGTCTTAACTAAAGAGCCCAAATTCTGAATGCCAAGGCTTCTGCACTTCATTGTGTGAGTGCCGGCTGTTTTCTTTGATACTCGTGCCTGGAGAAAACAAGTGAATGCTTTAACCTGGTGTGCCATCCCTCCTTATTGTGTACTCTGCATCACAATCAATGTCCTTCTGCAAAGCTCCCAGTTTGAACTTTTTATGAATTAAGCGCTTGGATGAAATTTCTTTGAGCATCGAGATTCTCAGTTCAGATGCCACCTCATGTTCATGGCAGATTCCACTAGGCAGTCCGGCTTCTCCCCCAAAGTCCTGGCAAAACGCTACACGCTGGCGCCCCCTTGTGGCTACTGCTGCTAGGACAGGTGCCTCGTCCCTGTAACCAAAAGGAGAAAGCAGTTCAAGAAGACACCTGTCTGACTGTACAATGGCACACCCAACTAAAGTGTCGATGGATCTGCAAGTGTTTGTCATGTGCTATATAGCGCCTTTCATGCTGAGCACCACCTTAAAAATGCTCAAACACCTGACCAACATGTATATCAATAAAGTATATGGCAACTGTGAAAATGTTTTACAAAAGAGCCACTCTGTCGATGGTTTATATAGCGACTTTCATCGTGACTGAAATCTCAATACTCCTTAGAGAACACCTGCTCAGTCACTTTGTTAGCTTAGCTCTGCCTCAAAGCGTTTCACTAAACTACCACCACTGTAGGGTCAAACAGCCCCTCCAAAACACGTCTATCAACATCAGAGCAATCAGAATGTGCTGTAGGAATAGTCTGCTTTATATAGTGCCTTGCACAGTGACGTCTGGCAAAATAAAGTTTAGTGATCAGCCGGTGGTCTGCAGCACCTTCACAATGAAGTTTTTCCCCCAGAACTCTAACAACAAGGCTATGCGTTGCACCAATTTCTGATTAATATGGCGCCTTGCAAAGACGGTCAGAGCATCAGCTGGGGAAAAAGTACAGAGTTTATAAAAATGCAGAATGTCAACAGGGAGAGCATCACAAAAAAAAAAAAGAAAGACACCACATTAGAAATGACTGAGGGGCTGATAAACGATGGAAACAACTGAACCAAATTAATACTGAAGAAGTCAACACTGAAAAGGCGCTACATACAATAGATAATGAGAGACACCAGAAATAGAAAGAGACATTCGAAAGGCTCTGTATAATACAGGAGAGGTGAAAGACACTATATAACTTGGTAAGACAAAAAGATAGATAGATAAAACAAACGACAACATTTATGAATATAGCACATTGTAGCTCAGTGACAGACGCTACACTTAATAAGCTGATACATAACAAAGGCACCATTTTATAGATATGGATAGACGGTGTATGGTATTTTATATTATACATATATATACATACATACATATGTCAACAGTATAGATAGATAGATAGATAGATAGATAGATAGATAGATAGATAGATAGATAGATAGATAGATAGATAGATAGATAGATAGATAGATAGATAATGGAAGGCACTAGATAAATAGATAGGTAGATAGATAGATAAAAGGCACTATATGAGATAGATAGATAGATAGATAGATAGATAGATAGATAGATAGATAGATAGATAGATAGATAGATAGATAGATAGATAGATAATGGAAGGCACTAGATAAATAGATAGGTAGATAGATAGATAAAAGGCACTATATGAGATAGATAGATAGATAGATAGATAGATAGATAGATAGATAGATAGATAGATAGATAGATAGATAGATAGATAGATAGATAGATAGATCTTCCATTATCTATCTATCTATCTATCTATCCAGGATGGATAGATAGATAGATAGATAGATAGATAGATAGATAGATAGATAGATAGATAGATCTTCCATTATCTATCTATCTATCTATCTATCCAGGATGGATAGATAGATAGATAGATAGATAGATAGATAGATAGATAGATAGATAGATAGATAGATAGATAGGTATGAAAGGCACTACATAAAATAAACCATTGTGAAATATGCTATATGAAACAATACATATAGATATATGAAAGATGCTATATAGGATGGGTAAACAGAGAGGTATATATGAAAGGCGCTATATAAAATAGACACTTTATTGATCCCTAGGGACATTTTTCCAAAATAAGGGTCTCACTGGTCAGGGGTCTTCATGTATTTCCCGACTCAGACCTATGCCAGGTGCGGCACTACGTCAGAGAGAACATTCCCAGTATACATGAAGGCCATAATGACCTGCTCTAGTGTTTTTCAAGTATGTACTCAGTCACTGTTGTATATAGCGCCTTGCACATTAAGCCTTATCAAATAAGCTAGCGTATTCATTTTAATCTTTCCTAACTCTGATGCCCTCGTTGTCTTCATTACTCCACTGAACTTAACCTTCATTTAGAAGATGGATGTGAGGATGAATGAGTGGCTGGATGACCCAAAAGACTCCTTCGCCCGTCTGTGTTTATAGCGCTTTTTCACAAAGCAACATTATAATGAAGATGACTGAAACTTTCAAAGAGCAGGAGAGGGGTGCATTGGTCAGTGCCATGTCTCCAGCACTTCAGGCTCAAATCCCACCTGGCCTGGTCACTGCAGTGGTCTCCCTGTGTCTGTGCCTCCTCAAGCCCCTAGGTGATTAGCTGGGCATTTCAGGCAGACGGGCAGACAGCACTGGGCACGAAGCTCCCTTGTGAGGGTCTGTGGGCACTGACAGCCTGCTTATATCCCTAATTCAAGTTCAGCTTGGTGTCTTTTGCAGTCATGCCAGGCCCATTCATCTCCTCCCCACATGACTCAGTGGGATGGCAGGGCAGCAAGCTGGCAAAGAAGCAGCCATCCAACACCCGAGGGTCTGGATGCCAGTGGAGCTGGAAGTCATTAGAGTGGAGACCACTGGGAGGCAATTAGAAGAGAAAAATTAACAGAAAATATTCGACGTGTGGCAGCTTGCTGGGAATCATCATCTGCCGTCAGGGTTTGCCAACAAGTCTCGGCAGCAGGTGGGTAACAGCCAGCCCTCCCCCTGCCCTTTGGCATCACAGCACAAGATCCTTCCCCCCCCACTGCCCCCCCCCAACGCTGTCACAGCTGCAGTCTCCCAGTGCACAAAGGATGCAGACGAGCTGCCTTTACATAGTTAAAAAATCAAAACGCTCCACAAATCTGTACTGTGGGCATTGCCAGAGGGGCACAGCTGGCACCACTCCCAGGTGTTCACACAATACAAGAGAACATTCAAAGTTTACACTAAGTAGTCTCAGTGCCCCTCAAATCAGGCCACTAAATGCTTTTTGATAGGAGCCAAATGTCCTGGACTGGGCACCCTGGAGAACACGCCATGTGGAGAGCAACTGGGCATTTCTGCCTTTGGAGGCTTCATGCTTTTTTTCAGTGCCATCTTTATTAAGATCAACGCTTTGAAGTTCTGCATGAGGGCAGCTCTACTGGCCGGAGTACAAACATGCAATAAAGTCAAGTTTAATTTGATATAGTGCCTTACACGTGCAGCGGCACTTCAGGTCACGTTACAGACGTACAGCAATTTATAGGGAAACGTGACATTTAATAGGAGAACTGAAACATCAGGGCTTTGTATATTGAAAAAGATAGGATGTGTAGGATGCGCTATATTAGAACATTAGAACAATCTGGATGAGAACAGGCCATTCAGCCCAACCAAAGCTCGCCAGTCCTGTCCAATTATTTCTTCCAAAAAACATCAAGTTTTCAAAGTCCCTAGAGTCTTACTGTCCACCACACTACTTGGTCGCTTATTCCAAGTGTCTATCGTTCTTTGCGTAAAGAAAAACTTCCTAATATTGGTGCTAAATTTCCCCTTCACAAGTTTCCAACTGTGTCCCCATATTCTTGATGAACTCATTTTAAAGCCACCGTCTCGATCCACTGGACTAATTCCCTTCATCATTTTAAACTAGTGTGTTATAAAGCTTGAACAGAACCTCCTGTGACTTGTACTCCACACATCAAGGCGCTATATAACCTGACATTCTGTTAGCCTTCTTAATGGCTTCTGAGCACTGGCTGGAAGTCAATAGCTTAGGGTCCACTATGACTCCTAAGTCCTTCTCATAAGGTGGACTCTCGATTTTCCGACCGCCCATTGTGTATTCAAACCTCACATTTTTACTTCCTACCTGTAATTCTTTACATTTACTGACATTAAATTTCATCGTCCACAAATCTGCCCAAGCCTGTCTGCTATCCAAGTCCTTCTTTGATGATTTATTGGTTTCCAAATTATCTGCTAATCCACCTATCTTGGTATCATCTGCAAACTTCACCAGCTTGTTAGTTATATTTCTATCCAAATCATTTATAGATATTAAAAATAGCAGCAGCTCCAGCACTGCCCCTTGCTCGTCACCACTCTTAACATCAGCCAATTCTAATGAGGTTCTTCACACCATCACCCTTCCTGTGTCTGAGCCAATTCTGTACCCATCGACACACCACACCCTGAACTCCCAGTTCTTTTAGTTTGATGCCCACCCTCTCATTTGGCACCTTATCAAATGCTTTCTGAACGTCCACATCAATAATCTCACCTGCTCCACTCTGGTCGTATCCTTTTGTTGCCTCCTCATAGAATTCCAGCTTGTTAGTAAAACACAACCTCCCTCTTCTGAGCCCACGCTGACTGTTCCTAATAACTTCTGTCCTTGCCAGGTGTTGCTCAATCTTATCCTTAATAATTCCTTCCATTAATTTTCCTGTGATTCACATTAAGCTTACTGGCCTGTAGTTGCTTGGATCTGCCCTGTCGCCCTTTTTATATAATGGGATGATATTTGACATTTTCCAGTCCTTTGGAATCTCTCCATTGCGCAGTGACTGCCTAAAAATATGCGTCAAGGGTTTCTATTTATACTCACTGGCCTCCTTAAGAACTCGAGGGTAAATATTATCTGGTCCTGGTGATTTGTTTGATTTCATCTTATTTAATCTGAGCAGCTCTTCTCTCTCTTCAATTTCCAAATCCCTCAGTCCCTCCTTAGTAGTCCCTGTTACTGCTGGAGGTTATCTACTTGCAACCTTGTGAAGACCTCAGAAAAATGTAACATTAGAGTGTTTGCTATTTCACTGTCTGTATCTTTTAATTCCTGTTAACTATTTCTGATGCACTTGACCTCCTCCTTGACTGATCTTTTACTACTAAAGAATCTCTTAGGGTCGTCTTTCACCTTATCTGCTATATTCCTCTCCAACTGTCTTTTATCCTCCCTGATATCCTTCTTAATGGTCGCCCTCATGTTCTCATACCCCCTTCGATTCACTTTGCAGTTATTAGTTTGTATGTTTTATTCTTCTGTTTTTTTCCTTTGCAGCTTCTTTTTAACTCTTTATTAACCCACTATAGAGCTGTTTTTTAACGTCCTATTAATTCCAAATTTAGCTATGTACCTGTCCTGCATTACATTTTTAAACCTGCCCCACTGCTCCTCGACTGTCTCCACACTTTACAAGCTTATCCCAGTCCACCCTCCTTAGACTTTGTCCCATCTGCTCAAAATCTGCCCTACCAAAGCTCAACTTAACAATTTTAGTCTTTGCATCTGCACTCTTATGAAACACAGAGAACTGAATTATAGTATGGTCATGTGACCCTAGTGGTCCAATCATCTCTACAATTCTATCCTGATTATTACAAAACACTAAATCCAAACAGGCTTCACCCCGTGTTGGTGCTTTAACATACTGCGTTAAAAGACAGTCACTGATTACGTCTAAAAACTCTTGTGCTCCTCCATCTGCAAGGTTATCCCAGTTAATATTCAGATAATTAAAGTCCCCCATGACTATAATATCCCCCTGTAAACTTGTCTTTTTGATACAAATGACCCATGAAATTTGCAGGGGTTTACGTTCCTAGAGCACTCGCGAATTAGTGGAAAACCGCAAATTTTGGATGTGGTCAAAAAAATGGCTATTTTTATAGTTTAAACCCTAAATATACCCTCCAAACACTTAAATTTCATTTCAAACTCAGCTTAATACATCCATCCATCCATCCATTTTCCAACCCACTGAATCCGAACACAGGGTCACAGGGGTCTGCTGGAGCCAATCCCAGCCAACACAGGGCATATATACGCGCCCGCCCTGGCACAGACTGACAATGCAGGCACGCTAAAATCAACAAAATGCTTTTTATTTTCTTCAGCTGTGGTCCACGTCTTCCCCGTGTCCCTCAGCCCTTTGCATTTTCTAGTGTATCTCACACTATTGAATTAAAAAATGAATGCTGTCAAAGCAAAACAATGCAATTACACATATACAGTGTGAAAAGGCACTATATAGGCACCCGACCTGGCACAAAGAGACAGGGAGGAACGCGTAAAAATAAAACAAATATTTATTTTTCTTCAGCACGGTCCCACAAGCACAAACCAAAATAAAAGGCACACAATAATCTTCACCACCACTCCTCCCGACTCTGGCTCCCAAACAGTGGCCGCTGACTCCTGTTATTAGGCACCTGGAAGTGCTCCAGCTGCTTGATTGCCGAGTACCGGCTGCACTTCCAGGTGTGGCAAGACCAATGCCCACAAGGGCCCAGCAGTTCCCGCTGCAGCACCCCCTGGTGGCACCAGCAGAACCCAACAGTGCTGCACCAAACTCCAACTCCCATGATGCCCTGCAGGAGTCCAAGGCACCGCTGCAACCCAGGGAGGCTGCCATCTAGCATCCAGGGGGAGGTATTGGGTCTCCCATGCTTGCTCCCCCAGAACATATGCTGAAGGGGCATCCCGGCCAGGCAAGGTAAGCCCGTATACTGTACAGTACTGTACTGCTATGTGTCCAGCAAGTGCTAGAATGTCAAATATTGATGTTACCCCTATATGTACCGTAATTCACGCAAGCGCATTTTCTTTGGTACAAGTAGGGCAGATATGTAATAATTTAATTTCATAAAAATATAATAAAATGTACAGGTACTCACTAATAATGAATGATATTGATTGAAGATGATGATGTGCAGTACGATGAAGGGATGTAATGAAGATAATGACTGCACAGCAAAGCAGAGGATTTAGAGCTCCTCGGGTGGCTACTGCGGCAGAACTTTTTAGATTCCAGGAGCAAATCCAGTAGTTCAACCTTCTCCTGGAGTGTCTTAAACTTTTTCTGGCGCTTTGGTTCATTGCTAGAAGCCTTAGAAGGTGCTTAGAAGCATCTTAGGGCTTTAGGAAGAACAAAACGAAAAACACGAGAACACTCGCGAAACACTCAAGATAGCTGCATCTGCCGGAGATGCGTCACAGAACAGAGCAGCCAATCAGCAGCCAGGAGAAATGAATAACGCTCTCGGATTGGCTAACTTTCCCCATCCCAAGCCACCTTTTTCTCTACAGTTGCTCTGTGTTCTCTCTACAGCACAGTATTGCCACGAAAAAAGCCATAAAAAAGTTGCGGAGGATATTTGCGGTTTCCGCTAACAATTATTAGTTAGGTTCTAAGGAAAAATCTGCAAACAACTGAGGCCGCAAACTCTGAACTCACGACTTTGTGGAGGTCTACTGTATTAATAAAAAGATGTGTGTTGAAATTACTGTCTGAATTGGGTGGTCTATAACACACTCCTCAAATAAGGCCTCTTTCCCTAATGTTTTCCAGACGAATCCAGACGTCCTCACTAAGATGGGGCTCATCATCCAAATGAAAAAATTCTATTTGGCATAAACACCAACCCCACCTCCTTTTCTGTTCTGTCTATCCCTCCTTATAAAGTTTGTATCTCTCTGTTACACTCATCCCCATCTTTGTTGTTTAGCCAGGTTTCCATTATTGCTCAAACGTCATAATAATGCTCTGCCACATACAACTCCAACTCACTTACCTTATTTTTGATCCTCTACCGTTCAGGCGAGCTATTTTTTAATGTGTTACTCCTTATACATTTAAATGTTGGCTTAGAATGTAAACCTGCTCAAATCACAGTACAGAAACTGCACTTGTTAAAGTAGTCAATGACTTGTGGGTAAATGCGGACAGAGGCCGTTTATCTGTTCTCATCCTCTTAGATCTGAGTGCCGCATTTGATACCATTGATCACAATATTCTTAGAAATCACCTTAGTCAGTGGGTGGGCCTCTCTGGCAGGGTCTTAAATTGGATTGAATCCTATCTGGCAGGTAAAAAATTCTTTGTTAGTTGTGGTAATTATACTTCAAAGACACCTGATATTTTATATGGTGGTCTACAAGGCTCTATCCTGGGTCCACTGCTCTTTTCGATTTACATGCTTCCGTTAGGTCAGATTATCTCAGGGCGTAACGTGAGCTACCACAGCTATGCTGATGACACACAACTGTATTTATTGATAGCACCTGATGACCCCGACTCTCTTGATTCACTGACACAATGTCTCACTTGTGTTTCTGAATGCATGAGTAGTAATTTTCTCAAACTAAATATACAGAAAACAGAAATTTTAGTAGCTGGCAATAATGGATATAATAAGGGTATTAGAAATAAACTTGATGCATTAGGATTAAAGGTCAAGACGGAGGTAAAGAATTTAGGGGTAACTATTGACTCTGACCTGAATTTTAAATCACATATTAATCAGATTACTAGGACAGCATTTTTTCACTTAAGAAATATAGCAAAAGTTAGACCTCTTATAACATTGCAAGATGCTGAAAAAGTAGTTCACGCTTTTGTTTTTAGCCAACTAGATTACTGTAATGCACTCCTCTCAGGACCACCCCAAAAAAAGACATCAATCAATTACTAGAATCTGCTAGATTCTTAACTAGGAAAAGAAAATCCGAGCACGTCACCCCAGTCTTAGCGTCACTACACTGGTTACCTGTGCCATTTAGAATTGACTTTAAAATACTGCTTATGGTTTACAAAGCCTTAAATAATCTGCTCCATCCTGTATTTTAGAATGTCTTACACCTTACACTCCAAATCGTAACCTTAGATCTTCAAATGAGGGTCTGCTTAGAATTCCAAGAGCTAAACTTAAAAGAAGTGGTAAGGCGGGCGGCCTTCTGCTGTTAGGCACCTAAAATCTGGAATAGCCTGCCAATAGGAATTCACCAGGCTGATACAGTGGAGCACTTTAAAACACTGCTGAAAACACATTATTGTAACATGGCTTTCTCATAGCTTCATCTTAGTTTAATCCTGATGCTCTGTATATTCAATTAATTATCATGATTATTCCTGCTGGCTCCAAAATCCGTACTAACCCCTACTTTCTCTTCTGTTCTTTTTCCGGGTTTCTGGGGTGGTGACCTGCGCCACCACCACCTGATCAGAGCACCGTGACGATCCTCCATTGATGGATTAAAGGCCAGAAGTCCACATGACCGTCATCATCAAGTTCTTCCATGTGAACCCTGAATACCATGAGGACTGATTAGGCATTCTACCTAACATAAATGACCTCAGAGGGGGCTGGGTGGTCTTGCGGCCTCTGAACCCCTGCAGATTTTATTTTTTTCTCCAGCCGTCTGGAGTTGTTTTTTGTTTTTTCTGTCCTCCCTGACCATCGCACCTTACTTTTTTTGTTAATTAGTGTTCCCTTATTTTAATTTTTATTTATTTTGTCATTTTTCTCTTTCTTCATCAGGTAAAGCACTTTGAGCTACATTATTTGTATGAAAATGTGCTATATAAATACATGTTGTTGTTGTTGCTGTAGCAGTTGGATCCCCACAGCGCCACCTCCTGACATCTACTCTTCTGACCACCAACATGCCTGATCTCCAAAAATTGGCTGCTAAAGAACCGGACCCTCGTGGACCACACTAAGCCAGCTGTTACTTAACTACAACAAGTGACCAGAGCCCTGGACCTCATACCACAAGGATGTCTGTTCTGCTTGATTTAATGTGAGAGTCTAAGTAGACCACCACACCACTTGCACTACTGCTTGAAAGAGAAAGACATCTGTAGATATTAAAACCAGAGCACTGTAAAGGCGCTATATAAAGACAATGCATTAACAACACTGGCGGCTACCCACTTCTCATCATCTTGCTTCAAGAATATCAGCAGTAGCAACATGTGGCCCTAAGTAAGACCCGTCCATTTCTCCCCCTCCCTGGGGTCACCTTCAGTCTCCACACTTCTGTTAATAACGCCCCCTGGTGGTCCCTAGGCACATTACAGCCTGATGCCCTCGTTTAATGGGCCTTAGCACCCCCAATCCTGTGGCTTTCATGTTTTCACCTTCTGGGTTCCAGGAGATGAGGACACTGCTGAGTGTACCTGGGTGGGCTGTTCAGACAAGGTGGGAGATTTGAGTTATGCCACACATTGTGCGGTATTAACCTTCTTTTATGACAACCTGAGGGCACAAACAATGGAAGGGGGAAACTAAAAAAAAAAAAATAATAAATTGGGAGCTGTAAGCTCACACATTGTCTGAAGACCCCCCAATTATTCAGCCGAGACCCTGACAGCAGCCCTTAAGTGTATTTCCAGCTTGTATTGATTGTTTTTTTTATATAGCGCCTTTGCTGGGGGTAAACCACCACACACACACCACCCCAGAAGGAGGGCTGTGCTGTCGTGTCACAAGCCCAATGTAATATAGCGCCTTTACTCGCCGTGCACAACCCACCGAGAATTCCCTTCCTGCTTAATGAGGGACATTCCACTTTTTACAGCCTGGGGGCCAAGCGTGCCATGCTAATTAAAGACAGGCGGGTGGAGACCACAGAGTGGCACTCCAGACAGACATGCCGCGCGGCTCGTTATAGCGCGCTCTTTAAGGATTATAGGGGCACCACAGCGACTCCCTAATTGTTTTAAAGTCTGTGAAAGTGTGAGTTGCCCCCCCCCCCACTCCTGTGGTTGCTGAGCAGCTGCACCTCCACGTTATTAACCCTGCGAGAGCCGCAGTCCCGTTCACCCAAACCCAGGAAATAATCCACTAAGCCCGTCACAAGAAAGGCTGGCTTTGGAAGCCCACCCTATTGGAAAGCGCGCTTCACAACACTTCTTCAGTCAAGGAGAGGAGATCCATCCATCTCTACATCCATTTTCCAAACTTGAAGATCCAGGGGTGGGCTGCAGGGCAGCTGGAGCCAATCCTAGTAATGATCGGGCACAAGGCAGGAAAAACACCTTAAGAGGGCGCCAGTCCCTCAAATGGCAAACACACAGACACACACACACTGAGGTCATGGGTCAATTTAACATCACCCATCCACCTAAGCTGCATGTGTCTACACAGACACTGGGAGAACCTGCACACTCCACACTGTGGTCACCTCACTGTCAGGCAGCCAGCTATGCCACCACTAGTGCCATCATGCCATGCAAGAAAATCCATCCATCCATCCATTTTCCAACCCGCTGAATCCAAACACAGGGTCACGGGGGTCTGCCAGAGCCAATCCCAGCCAACACTGGGCACAAGGCAGGAACCAATCCTGGGCAGGGCGCCAACCCACCGCAGGACACACACAAACACACCCACACACCAAGCACACACTAGGGACAATTTAGAATCACCAATCCACCTAACCTGCATGTCTTTGGACTGTGGGAGGAAACCGGAGCACCCGGAGGAAACCCACGCAGACACGGGGAGAACATGCAAACTCCACGCAGGGTGGACCTGGGAAGTGAACCCGGGTCTCCTAACTGTGAGGCAGCAGCGCTACCACTGCGCCACCGTGCCGCCCCATGCAAGAAAATGCAGCAGTATATTAAATTCTATTCCATTAATTTATTTCAAAGTGCTATTCACTATCATATATAGCACTTTTCTCCATGGACACTGGGCCAATAGAATCAGTTTAACATAAAAATCATTTCACCTCATAACGGTCAAGCGGTCGGTCCAGGGTTGGCTTCCTTCTGAATATTCAGACAACAAATTGATGATGCAGTAGGATTTGCTTTATAAACTATTCCCTTTTTCATTTTATATAGCACCTTTCATAGCAACATTGCCTGACAGAGTCTTACTCTTCCTGCCCTGCAGAACTGGGGGTGCTGTGGCTGCGAACTTGAAATATTTCTCGTCACTACAGAAAGGCACTATATAAGTTAGGCACATTCCCATTATTATTTTTAACTACTTGGAATCTTACATAAAAATACTATTTCAATTTTTTATACAAACTGGATGATATAATAAATAATGTAGTATTGTACAGCAGCGCCTGCTTAAGACTTTGGACTTCAAACCCTGAGGTTGTGGGTTCAAATCCCACTGCTGACACCACTACGTGACCAACAAGAGAGTCATGTCACCTGCCTGAGCTTTAACTGGAGAACAACAACATAAAAAGGGAATTGAACAAAGTGCATCTCAGACATCGTCAGCTGCCTTGGGTAAAAGTAACAGACAATCAGAGTGCAGCAGTCTGCCATGCCATGCCATGCGACGCCACAGGACAGTGCAAGGGGCACAGCCCCCAGTGGGGAGACCGTGTTTTTTTTTTTCTTATTAAAACCATAAAAGAATGTTAAATTTTATAACAAAAACTCTTCAAAGCCTATTATTTTTGCTGTTTTAATCATAAAAGTATGGTGATTAGATTAGAAAGTCATCTGAATCAAATAAATAATTCATTTGTACTGCCAGTCAATCAAAATAGTGGCATTTTCTAGCAGCCAAGAGTCAATTTTCACATTTTATTGTTTAGAGGATTTAAGATTGGATTTCAATAACATGGAGAAATTCTGTGGTATGCTTTGTTTAATAATATAATTAGAAAAATACTTAACATGAACAACTGTCCTCATCATTGTTCTTGTTTAAGTTCTGCAACAGATAGATAGATAGATAGATAGATAGATAGATAGATAGATAGATAGATAGATAGATAGATAGATAGATAGATAGATAGATAGATAGATGTGTAAGGCACTATATATGCAGACACACAGACAGACAGACAGAGTGAAAGGCACTAGATAGATAGATAGATAGATAGATAGATAGATAGATAGATAGATAGATAGATAGATAGATAGATAGATAGATATGAAAGGCACTATATACCTGTAGTAAATAGACAGAAAAAAACACTAACTAGACAGGCAGATGGAAAGGGAAGACGCTATATAATAGATCGACAATGAAGGCACTGTATAATAGATATATGAACAGCCAGAAAAAATTGGGAAGGCACTATATAATAGCCAGACACTACGTAGGTACTAGATAAACAGACGTGAAAGATACTATATAATAGATAAATACATAGATCTTTCAGCATTATCTTTATATTACAGTATTACCTTTGATCAGGAATGACAGTATTACGTTTTTCAATGAACCTCGTCACCGCCGGTTTATAAACGCAGACGCTGCAGGCAGAGAGGCGATAAACGCACAACAGCGCCCCCACAGCCCGAAGCGGCCGGTGATATATTGCACAGCGGTTTTTGGTGGTTTAGCACTGAATTAGAGATTAAACGGCAAGATTAAATCACAGATTAAATCTTGAAAAAAATTGCTTTCTTATGGTTAAATATTATAATTAACAGTCTCTTCTTCTTCAGCTCCTACTCTTGTAAAAAAAATTCTATCAATCCAGTTGTAGCATAACATTTATTTAAGCCAGATGTCTACAGTTATCTTCTGCTTCTTAAGCACATTTTTGAAAATTTCAGATTATTTTTGAACTATTAATGTCTGAGTCCCATTTTGGACTTGAAGCCTGCCCTTTGAGTTTGGGGACAGACTGTGCTTTCGTAGGGTGAGGCTTGGTCGGGGTTGATGTTTACCCTGTTTGCACCATTTTGTGTTGGATATCACTTTGGTCATGTCGTGGCCAGTTTTTCAAACTTGTTGCAATGTGCTGTCTAAACGTGCACTCCATACTCCAGGTGAGGCCTTGTGAGGGTCTTATACAGGTTAAGTGCAACTGCTTTTGACTTGTACTACCACACCGGTGCTACTTTCAAGTTTCAGACCCCCCATTGTGTATTCATATCTAACATATAAGAACTGATTTATGTGAAAAATCTTCTGCCAAAATCTTTCCAGTTACCTCTGTAGTACTAGGGTGTTGTACCGTGTTAGCCATTATGAATGTAGAGAAAAGCCAAGCAAAATGACACCTTTTATTGGCTAACTAGAAAGATTACAATATGCAAGCTTTTGAGGCAACTCAGGCCCCTTCTTCAGGCAAGATGTAATCATCTTGCCTGAAGAAGGGGCCTGAGTTGCCTCAAAAGCTTGCATATTGTAATCTTTCTAGTTAGCCAATAAAAGGTGTCATTTTGCTTGGCTTTTCTCTACAGTTACCTCTGTAATGAGTTGCCTGGTGGCTCTCCATACGGGGTCATCTTGATACGACAACCACCAGACATCAAGAGGGACACACAACCCCAGGAGTCTGCAGCACTCGGGCAGACGAAGACCCCCAGCTGACTGTGTGCAGTGGCAGATTGAAGAGACAGACGCTCCATGTGAGGTTTGGTGCCTGGCCAGATATGTAGCCAAGTGGCTCTGCTGCCAAGTTGAAAAGTGGCAGGCGGGCCAGAAAGGCAAATAACGGGAAGAACAGGGAGAGGAACTGAGAAAACTTGTAAACCAGGAACAGAAGGAAGGAAGTCTCAAGCCAGACGGGTCACCAAGTCCAAGACAGCCCAAAGGGAGATTTCTTTCCAACTACTGCATGCAAAGATTTTGAAATTCCTCACAAACTCTGGCATGGCTGGGTGAGCGATGCCACCTTAAATAATGGCCACCCAGTGATGTGCCATGTTGTGACTTCCAGTTGTGGGATATGGCCGGCCGTTCATCCCGGTCAATACCCCCAGGCCGCCAGGTGGAGCCCTTCTTGCAACATAGAGGTGCCCCGAGTTCAACCAGGGCATCATGGACAGTGGAGTTTTACATCACAGCCCTGCTGGATACCATGGGGGCCTCCAGGGGACGCTGAAGGAAGGAGCAGGGACTGCTATTTTCCCTATAACCCGGAAATATGTCTTAGTCACAGCGACAGAGGAAATGACGTACTTCCGGGATGAAGAAGTAGAAGTGCTGGGAAGTCACATGGACTGAGGGATCAAAAGCACTTCTGGGTCAAGGACTATAAAGGACTCTGGGAAATCCCAGACGGACGAGCGGAGTCGGGAGGAAGGGTGGCAACGCATCTGGGAGTGGAGGATTATTGATTATTGTATTGTTTATTTATGAGTATTGTGGAGTGGAGGGTGCTTGGTGCATATTATTAATATAATAAAGTCAAGAATTGGACTTTTATCTGGTGTCTTGCATCTGGTCTGAGGGTTCAAGGGGACGATAGCGCCCCCTATCTGTCACACAGTGTAGTAACAGAGCACCATTAGCAACAATAAGATGGCCATAATTGCCTCGCAGTTGGGAGACCTGGGGACCAGAGTTCGCTTCCCGCGTCCTCCCTGCGTGGAGTATGCATGTTCTCCCCGTGTCTGCGTGGGTTTCCTCCCACAGTCCAAAGACATGCAGGTTAGGTGGATTGGCGATTCTAAATTGGCCCTAGTGTGTGCTTGGTGTGTGGGTGTGTTTGTGTGTGTCCTGCGGTGGGTTGGCACCCTGCCCGGGATTGGTTCCTGCCTTGTGCCCTGTGTTGGCTGGGATTGGCTCCATCAGACCCCCGTGACCCTGTGTTCGGATTCAGCGGGTTGGAAAATGGATGGATGGAAGATGGCCATAATAAAAACACCAACACGGCAGCACTCACAACCAAACATCAAAAAAGAAAAATGGGAGAGCAAAACAGCCGTAAAACAACAGCATTAATTTAACATTACGCTAATAGTGTCTGACTAGAACAGGCAGGGAGAATTTGTTAAGAGCTAGAAGATGGATGGGATAAGAATCATCTGCCTCAATAAAATCACAAACATCTGTGTGTGTGTCTTTTGGAATGGCAAATGCAAAAGCATTTCATTGCTAGAAATGTTTCTGATGTGCCATCTGTTGGAATGTCAAATGCAATGCATCTACCTCTGGTATATGCCATTTGATATGGGGATTCATAAAAACAGTGTTAATGTTTGCATTGTGCCATCTGTTGGAAAGACAAATGCAATGCATCTGTCTCTACTATATGCCATTTGATATGGGGATTCATAAAAACAGTGTTAATGTTTGCATTGTGCCATCTGTTGGAAAGACAAATGCAATGCATTTTATTACTATATATGTTTTGTGATGTGCCATCTGTTGGATTAGCAAATGCAATGCATCTGCCTCTGCTATATGCCATTTGATATGGTAATTCATAAAAACAATGTTAATGTTTGCAATATACCATGTTGGAAAGACAAATGCAATGCGTTTTATTGCTGGAAATGTTTCTGATGTGCCCTCTGTTGGAATGACAAACGCAATGTATTTTATTACTATACATGTTTTCTGATGTGCCATCTGTTGGAATGACAAATGCAATGCATATACCTTTGCTATATGCCACTTGATATGAGAGATTCATAAAAACAGTGTTAATGTTTGCAATATGCCAACTGTTGGAAAGACAAATGCAATGTGTTTTATTGCTAGAAATGTTTCTCATGTGCCATCTGTTAGAATGACAAAGGAAATGTATTTTATTACTATAAATGTTTTGTGATGTGCCATCTGTTGGAATGGAAAATGCAATGCATGTGCCTCTGCTATATGACATTTAATATGGAATTCTTAAAAACAGTGTTAATGTTTGCAGTGTGCCATCTGTTGGAAAGATAAATGCAATGCATTTTATAACTATAAATGTTTGGGATGTGCCTTCTGTTGAAATGACAAATGCAATGCATATTCTTCTGTTATATGCCATTTGATATGGGATTCAAAAGCAGTGTTATTGTTTGTGATGCGTCGCCTGTTGGAAAGTCAGATGCATGTGTTTTTTTTGGAGTTATTCCAGCTACCAGGGGAAAGCACATACTTAATAATTGAAGGGGGTATATTACATTTTCACACTGTGCCAGCTGGTGTCGAATAGCTTTAGTTTCATCAGTAAATGATGTAAGGTGTGCGTTTTTGGTCAAATTCTACATTCTGGTTGAAAACCTTAAATCATTCAATGTTTAAAGAAATCAAGGGGCAAATACTTTCTCACAGCACCATCAAAAGGTGGACATTTTAAGAGTATAACAAAACCTCCTCAATGGAAGACTTCTGGTCCCCCTCACCTAATGTTACCCCAAGCCAAGACAGATAACTGCTTATACCCTAAGGGTGGACATTTCCAGACTTCATGGGCTCCAACAGCTTGAGAGATGACCACAGGTGCTGCCAACCTCTCCCTGGCATGACTGGAATCCCTAAACCCAGAAGTGTGAAGGGGTGAGAACTGCATGAATAAAGGCCCTGTGACTAAAATGACCCAAATTTACAAGACAGATACTCATATACTGTAGTGTGCATGCTGCAAAGGGGTTCAAGAGGAGCTGAAAACTTAGGTTGCTCTGAAATGCTGCCATGCAGTAATGTGGTGGGCACCTGGTCAGGCCAGGCTGCTCTACAGACCAGAGTCCATGCGGGCAGGTGCTACACAATACAGTAAAGGTGGATAGGATGTGAGTGTGTGTGTATGTGTGACAATGAGCCTCTAGTGTTCTCAGCTTGTACGGCGGCATTTACAAGCGCCAACACCTCTGCTGCACATATGGCGCACAGTTGCGAGCCACACAGTTATGCCTCAAATATGTGCAAATTGTTCTCCATGGCGGTCTTGTGCACACGTCGCATCCTGCGTTAAACCATCACACTGATTAAGGACATCAGGCAAGGCCAGCCCTCTGCCCAGCCAGCCACAAGTGGCATTTACATGGGCAAGCAGGAAATGGGAGTGCCATTAAGCTTTCATATTGATGAACTGCTAGGTATAACACTGTATATAGCCACTAGGGGGAAGCAGACACATTAGGATTAATGTTTGGGGGTCACTGGACGTACACTGGGTCAGACTCTGCTTTTAAAGTGATTTTACGACACTACATAGCAGATATAAGGGGTCTCTCTTTGAACTGCCTTTCCCAAGGTTTCTTCCATTTTTTCCCTACTAGAGTTTTTCCTTGTCTTCTTAGAGAGTCAAGGCTGGGGGGCTGTCAACAGGCAGGGCCTGTTAAAGCCCATTGCGGCACTTCTTGTGTGATTTTGGGCTACACAAAAATAAATTGTATTGTATATCGACAGTGGCAATAGGCATGTGAGTGTGGACTGTGCCACCCTGGGTTGGATACTTTTATTTATCTTACTAATGTGATGACTTCCCTTAACGGGATGGGCTACATATCCTATGTCACACATGCACGACGGAGGACCTCCTCACAGGCTCAGTCAAGGTATGTAGTAACCTGCTGAGACAAGGGAGGGCGCTGCCACTAATCTTGTCTTCTCCCTTGTTCCCCACAGTGCCAAGAAGTCACCTGGTGAAGGCATTTAGTCCCGCCCCTTCTGGTCCAGCTGCCATTAAGTACCAGGCGCCCCGGAAGGAGGTGTCATTTACTGGCTTGAGCCACCCGCCAGACTGAGCTCTGCATTCAAATCCTCTTATTTTGTTATTTCCCACATACGGGATGCAAAACAAATTGAGTGGGACCTAACTAGGGGCAATTTAGGATCGCCAATGCACCTAACCTGCATGTCTTTGGACTGTGGGAGGAAACCCACAGAGAGACAGGGAGAACATGCAAACTCCACGCAGGGAAGACCTGGGAAGCGAACCCGGGTCTCCTAACCACGAGGCAGCAGCGCTTCCCTCTGCGCCACCATGGGAAATGAAATGTATTTAATTACTGCAATATTTGTGATGCACCATCTGTTGGAATGAAAACTACAATACCTTTTAGATAGATAGATAGATAGATAGATAGATAGATAGATAGATAGATAGATAGATAGATAGATACTTTATTAATGCCAAGGGGAAATTCACATAATCCAGCAGCAGCATACTGATTAAAAAAATAAATAAAATTAAAGAGTGATAAAAAATGCATATATAACAGACAGTAACTTTGTATAATGTTAACGTTTACCCCCCGGGGTAGAATTGAAGAGTCTGCAATTATTATTATTATTATTATTACTGCAAATGTTTGTGATGCACCATCTGTTGGAATGGAAAAGGCATTGCATTTTAGTACTGCAAAATTTTATGATGCGCCAACTTCTGGGTTGACAAATGCAATGCATTTTATTAATATAAATGTTTGTGATGCGCTGTTGAAATGGAACATGCAGTGCATTTTACTACTGCAAACATTTGTGATGAACCATCTGTTGGAATGTCAGAAATATAGCAAACCAGACAGACACTCAGACTCACAGACACTTCTCATTAAAATAAGGTGGATGGGCAATTTCATGTGAGTGTGGACTGTGCCACCCTGGGTTGGATACTTTTATTTATCTTACTAATGTGATGGTTTCCCTTAACGAGGTGGGCTACATATCCTATGTCACGCATGCACGACGGAGGACCTCCTCACAGGCTCAGTCAAGGTATGTAGTAACCCGCTGAGACAAGGGAGGGCGCTGCCACTAATCTTGTCTTCTCCTTTGTTCCCCACAGTGCCAAGAAGTCACCTGGTGAAGGCATTTAGCCCCGCCCCTTCTGGTCCAGCTGCCATTAAGTACCAGGCGCCCCGGAAGGAGGTGTCATTTACTGGCTTGAACCACCCGCCAGACTGAGCTCTGCATTCAAATCCTCTTATTTTGTTATTTCCCACATACGGGATGCAAAAAAAAATTGAGTGGGACCTAACTCTCAATATAAACTAAAAAAAGCGATGAAAGGCGCTATATAAAATGGAAATGAAAACCGTCTATTGTGCATTTCGTGCTGACACAGCAGATGTGCCTTTAACTTGCTATTCCTTCAGGGGACACAAAGAGAGCCGCAACAGCCGGTGCTGAAGTCACAATGGCTGACTTTCATGAGCCCCCCCCAACTGGTGTTGCCCCCCGCCCCAGGCGAGACTTAGACGGCTGCTCTTGACAGGAGAGGCTGAAGGTCAAAGTGAACAGAGGGGACTTCAAAGAGTCCCCAGGGAGGCGGCACTCGGCTTCCTGAAGCAAAGTGTCTATCGGGTCAGCGCGACACAAGGAGGGTCTGTGCAAATGGCGTGGGCAGCACTCCAGAACCCCCCCCCTTGACCCCAGACAATTCTCTCCAATGTGTGCTCACGGCCGTGTCAACCGAATTCCTGACGGACCGAGCGCCATCGGCTACTTGCTCCGTCTATTGGTCTGAATGAGAGAAGGCAGAGGAATGGGAGTCAAGAAAACGAGAGGTGCATCGGGAAATGAGAAAGTGTCAGACCACCAGCACGGGCGCAGATGGTGGGGGGAAAAAAAATGGATGGGTGGCTTTAATACCCCATTGCTTTGATTTTTGTTGTGACTGCATTACAAGTTGTTATTACATGTGCAGTTTACAAATCACCTTGTGATGGCATACCTCGTGAAAGGCACTATATAACATTGACTGATCGATTGGCACAGCCACATGAAAATGACATTGCTTTACAAATCCAAGGCAGGCAGCCCAACTACTGGAGTCAACATTTTGTGCCACAGAGTGCTTCCTAGTATGAGACAGAAGGGGCACAAGGTGTGAGGGCAGGTCTCAACAGGTATGGGCTCCTGGAAACGAAGAAGCAGGGAAGTGCTTACAGAACTGGGAGTGCAGGGTGGGACAGTGCTTAGCACTACCGCCTCAGAGACCCCGATTTTGAATTCTGCAGCTTGTCCTCATCAGTGTGGAGTTCTGCTTGTTCTTCCCATGTCCTTGTGGGTCCTCCTTCCACATCCTTCAAAGACATGCTGTTGTGGTTAACTGGCCAATCTAAACTGGCCCTGTGAGGAGGGATGTGTGAGTGGGCACTCCACTCAGGGCTGCAGGGTGGGATGGAGTGAGTTGGGTCTCAACCTGGGTTCAAATGCTATTTTTATTTCCATTTGGTTGATTTTTGATTCTTCTGTTAATGTTACTATTGTTGGTCATTTAGTTCCTGTGTATCTACTGCTAAGTTCTGTGTGTCTTGTGGGTGGGGCCACCTGCCCATCACCACAAGGGACCACCCCCAGCTCTATAAAAGAGGAGAAACCCCCAGTCCCTTACGGTTCATTGTGAATGCGTTAGGTGGGTGGTGAGTGCTCCTGTGTACTTTGCTATTTTGTGTTAATTGTTCATTTTCTGGTTTTTGTGAACAGTTGATCCATTGCTTTAATAATAATTCTTTACATTTATATAGCGCTTTTCTCACTTTAAACCCCCAGTCCCTTGCGGTTCATTGTGAATGCATTAGGTGGGTGGTGAGTGCTCCTGTGTACTTTGCTATTTTGTGTTAATTGTTCATTTTCTGGTTTTTGTGAACAGTTGATCCATTGCTTTAATAATAATTCTTTACATTTATATAGCGCTTTTCTCACTTTAAACCCCCAGTCCCTTGCGGTTCATTGTGAATGCATTAGGTGGGTGGTGAGTGCTCCTGTGTACTTTGCTATTTTGTGTTAATTGTTCATTTTCTGGTTTTTGTGAACAGTTGCTCCATTGCTTTTTTTTGACTCCGCCTCTTGGATTTCATATTGGGACTGAGATTATTATTTAAATGGCCAATTTGGAAGGCATTGCCTTCTAGGTTTTTTGTGCTACACTCAGCATTTAAGAAAGGTATGCTTTGATTGGATGTGTTCTATGTTTCATTTACCTTATTGATTATTTCATCATTTTTATGTATTTTTTACTTTTATAATTATTAGATTTTATCAGTTTTCATTTTTAGCTATTTCATAAGCATATATGGTCTCACCCCATGTAAGGCATGCCATTGGATGTGTATGGTGTCACGTATGTGCATTAATGGATCACTCTCTGGGATCGTCTAAAACAGGTAATACCACCATGGGCCGTAAGGGGGCGCTCACACTAACCTTCTCCTCTGCTTTTTCTTCCATAGCGGCGAGAAGACCCCCGGTGAGGGCAATTGGTTCTGCTGTTCTGGCTTTAAAGCCCATTGGTGCCAGAGAGTGATAGAGAGAGGATGGAGTTCCGTGTTCCTTAACCACTGCTGACAGAACAGCTTGAATTAAGTTGTGGTCTGTTATTTGTAAACGAAGGTGCACATCGCAGCCCTATTTTTTTTAAAATTTTTGGAACTGAAATTAAAATAGGGATGATCGGCTTGATGCCCCAATATTTCTTCTGGGACCTGCAGTACTTTATTTCAACCACAATGGTTTATGGGCAGCATGGTGGCGCAGTGGTAACGCTGCTGCCTTGCAGTTAGGAGACCTGGGTTCGCTTCCCGGGTCCTCCCTGCGTGGAGTTTGCATGTTCTCCTCGTGTCTGCTTGGGTTTCCTCCGGGCGCTCCAGTTTCCTCCCACAGTCCAGGTAGATTGGCGATTCAACATTGTCCCTAGTGTGGGTGTGTTTGTGTGTGTCGTGAGGTGGGTTGGCACCCTGCCCGGGATTGGTTCCTGCCTTGTGCCCTGTGTTGGCTGGGATTGGCTCCAGCAGACCCCCGTGACCCTGTGTTTGGATTCAGCGGGTTGGAAAATGGATGGATGGACAATGGTTTATGTCTTAATTACTTCCTAGCTCTGCTACCCATCTATGGTGGACCTCAGCATTAACATTTGTAGTGCAACATCTATTGGAATATATTTTATAATGTATGTAGTACTAAAATGCATTGCATTTGTCATTTCAACAGATGGCGTATCACAAACCTTTATTACTACAAATGTTTGTGATGTGCCATTTGTTGGAATGGCTGAGACATGGCTACCTGACAGACATGTTTTTATTGAGGCAGACTGGCTATTTCATTGTTTTTAATTATTGTTATTTTATCGTCATTAGTTATTTAACTGTTAATTATTGGTTATTTTATAGCTGTTTATGGTCTAACATGTCACCCTAACTTCTTGCTATGAAAGGAAGAAGATGGGCTTGATGTGTGCACTTTAAACCTTACCACCCTATCCATTATTTATACTTATTCTTTATTTTTATTATTATTAATTATTTGCCTTTTAATATTAGTTATTTTAAAGGCCTGCATGGTCTAACTGGCCACTCTGTGTAGGTACACCATTGGAAATTAAATCCATCCATCCATCCATTATCCAACCTGCTATATCCTAACACAGGGTCACAGGGGTATGCTGGAGTCAATCCCAGCCAACACAGGGTGCAAGGCAGGAAGAAATCCCAGGAAGGGTGCCAAACCAATGCAGGGCACACACACCAAGCACACAATAGGGGCAATTTAGGATCGCCAATGCACCTAACCTGCATGTCTTTGGACTGTGGGAGGAAACCCACAGAGAGACAGGGAGAACATGCAAACTCCACGCAGGGAGGACCTGGGAAGTGAACCCGGGTCTCCTAACCACGAGGCAGCAGCGCTTCCCTCTGCGCCACCATGGGAAATGAAATGCATTTAATTACTGCAATATTTGTGATGCACCATCTGTTAGAATGAAAACTACAATACCTTTTAGATAGATAGATAGATAGATAGATAGATAGATAGATAGATAGATAGATAGATAGATAGATAGATAGATAGATAGATAGATAGATAGATACTTTATTAATGCCAAGGGGGAAATTCACATACTCCAGCAGCAGCATACTGATTAAAAAAAAAAATAAAATTAAAGAGTGATAAAAAATGCATATATAACAGACAGTAACTTTGTATAAAATGTTAACGTTTACCCCCCGGGGTAGAATTGAAGAGTCTGCAATTATTATTATTATTATTACTGCAAATGTTTGTGATGCACCATCTGTTGGAATGGAAAAAGCATTGCATTTTAGTACTGCAAAATTTTATGATGCGCCAACTGCTGGGTTGACAAATGCAATGCATTTTATTAATATAAATGTTTGTGATGCGCTGTTGAAATGGAACATGCAGTGCATTTTACTACTGCAAACATATGTGATGCACCATCTGTTGGAATGTCAGAAATATAGCAAACCAGACAGACACTCAGACTCACAGATACTTCTCATTTTAATAAGGTGGATGGGCAATTTCATTATTTTTACTAATTATTATTTTACCATTGTTAGTTATTTACCTGTTTTTATTATTAGTTATTTTATAGGCTTAATAGGCTTATATGGTGTAACACAGGGGTGCCCAATACGTTGATCGTGATTGATTGGTAGATCGGAAAGGTAGTGCGGGTAGATCACATTGCATTCAAAAAATTTTTTTTAAAATGTTAGTCTATCATAGGGCGGCACGGTGGCGCAGTGGGTAGCGCTGCTGCCTCGCAGTTGGGAGGTCTGGGGACCTGGGTTCGATTCCCAGGTCCTCTCTGCGTGGAGTTTGCATGTTCTCCCCGTGTCTGCGTGGGTTTCCTCCAGGCGCTCCGGTTTCCTCCCACAGTCCAAAGACATGCAGGTTAGGTGGATTGGCGATTCTAAATTGGCCCTAGTGTGTGCTTGGTGTGTGGGTGTGTTTGTGTGTGTCCTGCGGTGGGTTGGCACCCTGCCCGGGATTGGTTCCTGCCTTGTGCCCTGTGTTGGCTGGGACTGGCTCCAGCAGACTCCCGTGACCCTGTGTTCGGATTCAGCGGGTTGGAAACTGGATGGATGGATGGATAGTCTATCATATATCATCCCTATGGCATTTGCCACTTGATTGACATACAGGGCGGCCAGTCTGTGATCTCTTTTCTTCTAACACACTGGTCATCCCACATACACCCATACAATCAGACTGTGATTCAGACTACCAATGTCATGAATGTAATTACCCCTCTGACGACGAGGTTCAATTCCCGAGAGGGGGTGCAGTGAGTGTGTACGCCTGATGAGCCCAGAATTAGGGCGAAACAAGTGTTGTGTACTCTTTGCATTATTTGACAGTAAAACTATGCAATATTACATATATATTATATATATATTATATACAGTGCATCCAGAAAGTATTCACAGCGCATCACTTTTTCCACATTTTGTTATGTTACAGCCTTATTCCAAAATGGATTCAATTCATTTTTTTCCTCAGAATTCTACACACAACACCCCATAATGACAATGTGAAAAAAGTTTACTTGAGGTTTTTGCAAATTTGTTAAAAATAAAAAAACTGAGAAATCCCATGTCCATAAGTACTCACAGCCTTTGCTCAATACTTTGTCGATGCACCTTTGGCAGCAATTCCAGCCTCAAGTCTTGTTGAATATGATGCCACAAGCTTGGCACACCTATCCTTGGCCAGTTTCGCCCATTCCTCTTTGCAGCACCTCTCAAGCTCCATCAGGTTGGAAGGGAAGCGTCGGTGCACAGCCATTTTAAGATCTCTCCAGAGATGTTCAATCGGATTCAAGTCTGGGCTCTGGCTGGGCCACTCAAGGATATTCACAGAGTTGTCCTGAAGCCACTCCTTTGATATCTTGGCTGTGTGCTTAGGGTCGTTGTCCTGCTGAAAGATGAACCGTCGCCCCAGTCTGAGGTCAAGAGCGCTCTGGAGCAGGTTTTCATCCAGGATGTCTCTGTACATTGCTGCAGTCATCTTTCCCTTTATCCTGACTAGTCTCCCAGTCCCTGCCGCTGAAAAACATCTCCACAGCATGATGCTGCCACCACCATGCTTCACTGTAGGGATGGTGCCAGGTTTCCCCCAAATGTGACACCTGGCATTCACACCAAAGAGTTCAATCTTTGTCTCATCAGACCAGAGAATTTTCTTTCTCATGGTCTGAGAGTCCTTCAGGTGCCTTTTGGCAAACTCCAGGTGGGCTGCAATGTGCCTTTTACTAAGGAGTGGCTTCTGTCTGGCCACTCTACCATACAGGCCTGATTGGTGGATTGCTGCAGAGATGGTTGTCCTTCTGGAAGGTTCTCCTCTCTCCGCAGAGGACCTCTGGAGCTCTGACAGAGTGACCATCGGGCTCTTGGTCACCTCCCTGACTATGGCCCTTCTCCCCCGATCAGTCAGTTTAGATGGCCGGCCAGCTCTAGGAAGAGTCCTGGTGGTTTCGAACTTCTTCCACTTACGGATGATGGAGGCCACTGTGCTCATTGGGACCTTCAAAGCAGCAGAAATTTTTCTGTAACCTTCCCCAGATTTGTGCCTCGAGACAATCCTGTCTCAGAGGTCTACAGACAATTCCTTTGACTTCATGCTTGGTTTGTGCTCTGACATGAACTGTCAACTGTGGGACCTTCTATAGATAGGTGTGTGCCTTTCCAAATCATGTCCAGTCAACTGACTTTACCACAGGTGGACTCCAATGAAGCTGCAGAAACATCTCAAGGATGATCAGGGGAAACAGGATGGACCTGAGCTCAATTTTGAGCTTCATGGCAAAGGCTGTGAATACTTATGGACATTATTTTTAATAAATTTGCAAAAATCTCAAGTAAACTTTTTTCACCTTGTCATTATGGGGTGTTGTGTGTAGAATTCTGAGTGAAAAAATTAATTTAATCCATTTTGGAATAAGGCTGTAACATAACAAAATGTGGAAAAAGTGATGAAGCGCTGTGAATAATTTCCGGATGCACTGTATATTACTGTATATATATAGCCTTTTTAATGTAGGTAGATCATTTTGCCCTGGTCATTTTAAAAGTAGCTCGCAAGCCGAAAAAGTGTGGGCACCCCTGGTGTAACATCTCATACTAACCTCTTGCCATGTAAGGAAGTGAATGTTTATGGTATATGCACTTTTAACCTTATTGCCGGTTTCATTATTTTACTTATTATTTATTTCATTACTATTAGTCATTTTTTATATTATTAGTAATTGTACAGGCTTGTGAGGTCTAACATGTTGCCCTGTCTTATAAGGTAATAATTCTAGGGATTGTTCCTGATTCGAGCCCGACGCTTGCTGAGATTGGAACCAGCAGCTTGCTAAGTGGGTTAGGAAGATGGATGGATGGATTGATGTTTGTGTGCCTTTCATTGCTGTCTTAAAGTTTTTATCAATGACCCACACACACTGGGTGTTCCATATTCCCACCCATTCATCTCGGTAAGACTACACTCTTAAACACAACGGTGCCACAACGTTTCTGAAGAGCGACGCCATAGAGGAACCGCTTTTGATTCCTCATAGAAACACTCACATGAAGGTTCTAGCAACAACGTATTTACTTAGATCCATAACAGGCTTCAATAATAGCCACGGACAGATGATGAGGGTTTGTGGAATACCAGTGGGTTTCTCATTTTGAAAGGGTTCGGTAACACAGGCTAAGTTCAGGCCACCCAGTTCATGCTAGGTAGCCGATATTACGGTAAAGATTTCTGCTTTGTTCAAATATTAGGTGTCTTTTCAAACCTCAACGAGCCAATCAAGAGTGGCATTTGTTTTTTAAGTAGTGTGACCGCCCCAGGGGCCCAGCTTTTGAGGTCTGCGTGTCCCGTCTGAGCGGATTTGTCAAGTTATATTCTCCAGTATATATATATATTATATATTTGAGATGCTTCTAAGAGGAACCCGTATTTAGCCATATCGCTGTCGACACCATGAGTGGAAGAGATCGTGGTGCACTTTTTTAATCAATTATATCGTTATATTTTGATATCGGGTTATCTTAGCTGAATACTGTAATGAGAAAATCCGGTGTATGTTAACATTATTTTTTATTAAATTTGCACGCATGTTTATACACTCCACACATACCGGTGGTAACAGCATTTGACATATCCGGTCCCACATGGGATTGGTCAGCGCTAGGCCCCGTCCACCCCTAAGTCCGCCTCTGGAGCCAATCACATACAGCATGCAAAGATCCTTTCCAGGAATTATTTTTTTTTTTTTTTGTAAATCAAGCAATTGGTCCCCAAGGATGCCCACATCCCAGTAAAGAACCAGTATTTTTAAAAGCATGACGAGCCTCTTCTTATCTGAACATTTTCCCCTGCAGCTTGTTTTCCTTGTTCTTTCATTTGGCAGAAAGATACATTCCCAGAAATCATTTAGTTATCCAGAATGCCGACTACTAAGGCACACGGTAAATTTCAGGAATCTCTTTGATGGCACGGCCGCTGTCCAGGCTGCTTATGTTAGCGTCAACCCGCTCTGACTCTTCGCTCTCTTTCCTTCTCTCTCTGAATTTCTATCCTGTCTCTCTGCCGCAGATACGTAGAGCTGCCCCCATATCTCATGACTTTGGCACAGAAATTATGATCCTTGGCAGTAGCCCATTAGATCAAGAAGGGGTATATATCACTGCAGCCTGCAGCCTCCACCCTGGAGCAGCAATTGGGTGGAGCCGACTCCAGTGGGCGTGACACCTCCAAGGGGTGAGTCTTCACGCACCTGCACGTTCTTGACTACGTCATTTCTACCATGTGGCCCTCATAAGTAGCGCTGACACGTCAAGTATAAACTACATGCACACTCTGGCTGCCTGGTGACAGCTGTTGAGGAAGAGGCTAAGCACGTGCAAAGTGTGAAATCAAGAGAAAACAACTGAGCAAAAGTTATAAGTATAGATGTTGTCTTGCATATGCTAAGAGGTAAACTTAATACACTGATAGGCTTTAGCAGCCAAGAGATGTGAATGAAGTGATCTTTAAATATAGAGACAGAGCACAATGCTGTAAGAAAAGATGAAACCTGGGGGGCAGAGCACAAGTGATGCAGTCTGAAGGGGTGGAGCCTAGGAGAAAACAATGCTGTCAGAAGGGGTGGAGCCTAGGATAGAGAGAGAGCATACAATGTTGTAAGAGGGGTTGAAACCTGGGGGACAGAGCACAAGTGATGCAGTCTGAAGGGGTGGAGCCTGGGAGAAGCAATGTGGTCAGAAGGGGTGGAGCCTGGGAAAAGCAATGCTATCAGAAGGGGTGGAGCCTGGAAGAAAACAATGCTGTCAGAAGGGGTGGAGCCTAGGAGAGAGAGAGAGAGAGAGAGAGAGAGCATACAATGCTGTAAGAAGGGGTGAAACCAGGGGGACAGAGCACAAGTGATGCAGTCTGAAGGGGTGGAGCCTAGGAGAAAGCAATGCTGTCAGAAGGGGTGGAGCCTAGGATAGAGAGAGAGCATACAATGTTGTAAGAGGGGTTGAAACCTGGGGGACAGAGCACAAGTGATGCAGTCTGAAGGGGTGGAGCCTGAGAGAAGCAATGCGGTCAGAAGGGGTGGAGCCTGGGAAAAGCAATGCTTTCAGAAGGGGTGGAGACTGGGAGAAAGCAATGCTGTCAGAAGGGGTGGAGCCTGGGAGAAAGCAATGCTATCAGAAGGGGTGGAGCCTGGGAGAAAGCAATGCTGTCAGAAGGGGTGGAGCCTAGGAGAGAGCGAGAGAGAGCATACAATGATGTAAGAAGGGGTTAAACCAGGGGGACAGAGCACAAGTGATGCAATCTGAAGGGGTGGAGCCTGGGAGAAAGCAATTCTGTCAGAAGGGGTGGAGGCTAGGATAGAGAGAGCATACAATGTTGTAAGAGGGGTTGAAACCTGGGGGACAGAGCACAAGTGATGCAGTCTGAAGGGGTGGAGCCTGAGAGAAGCAATGCGGTCAGAAGGGGTGGAGACTGGGAGAAAGCAATGCTATCAGAAGGGGTGGAGACTGGGAGAAAGCAATGCTATCAGAAGGGGTGGAGCCTGGGAGAAAGCAATGCTGTCAGAAGGGGTGGAGCCTAGGAGAGAGAGAGAGAGAGAGCATACAATGCTGTAAGAAGGGGTTAAACCAGGGGGACAGAGCACAAGTGATGCAGTCTGAAGGGGTGGAGCCTGGGAGAAAGCAATGCTGTCAGAAGGGGTGGAGCCTGGGAGAAAGCAAAGCTGTCATGCTATCAGAAGGGGTGGAGTCTGGGAGAGAGAGATAAAGCAGACAATGCTGTAAGAAGGGATGAAACCTGGGAGAGAGCGCACAAGTGATGCAGTTTGAATGGGTGGAGCCTGGGAGAAGCAATGCTGTCAGAAGGGCCTAGGAGAGAGACAGAGCACAGACAATGCTGTAAGAAGTGGTGAAACCTGGGGGAGAGAGCACAAGCGATGCAGTCTGAAGGGTAGAGCCTGGGAAAAAGCAATGCTGTCAGAAGGAGTGGAGCCTAGGAGAGAGAAAGAGAGCATGCAATGCTGTAAGAAGGGGTGAAACCAGGGGGACAGAGCACAAGTGATGCAGTCTGAAGGGGTGGAGCCTGGGAGAAAGTGGGAGAGGGAGAGAGAGAGAGAGAGAGAGTTGCTCTTAGAGGGGGTGTGGCCTTAGTGGACAGAGAGAGAGAGCAATATGCTACCAGAGGTGCAGAGTCTGGAAGAGAGAGAGAAAGAAAGAGAGGGAGGGTAATGATATCAGAAGGGGCGGAGCCTTGGAGAGAGCAATACTATTAGAATTGTGGGAATCTGTTGGGGGCAGAGAGAGAGAGAGAGAGAGAGAGAGTTGCTCTTAGGGGGCTGTGGCCTGATGGGGAGAGAGAGAGAGAGAGAGAGAGAGGGAGCACGTAATGATATCAGAAGGGGTGGAGTCCTGGAGAGAGAGCAGTACTATTAGAATTGTGGGAATCTGTTGGGAGAGAGAGAGAGAAAGAGAGTCACATGCAGCAACTCCTCTGGAGCAGTGCGACCGCAGCAATATCCATTGGGCTCCTCCAAACCATTGTAATGCAACACAACTGGCAAGTCAGGGTTTACCCTTAGTGCCTTTCCTATTTTGCTCTATAGGGCTACTGAGTCCCCCATGTATTTCAGTATCTTCATCCCCCTAATTTCTTTGTTTTTTCTGCTATTGATTACTTGCCTTTGATTGCCTAAAGCCCTGCGAGCGCAGCGCACTTTGAGAAGCCTCTGATCCTCTCCACGAGTCCTTGAACTTGTCAGTTCTCATCAAAGCTCTTGCTCTCTGCACTCTAATCTCCAATCAGCACTTCAAAGACGCCACCAGACTCAAGACCCACTCACTGAAAGATTTAAGACGCATCATACGGCTGCCTTTTTTCTCCATCCCAAAAAGCTTAACTTTAGGGAATGTCAGAATGTCAAAGAGCCTCCCTATTCACGTATCGAGCGCACAGTCTAAGAATGTGCTGGGTGTGTGAGGAGTAGGTGGACGTTTGATTGAAATCAGGGAGTTCATGCGTTCAGATTGAACTTTGTTCTCCACAATGGAGGACGTTCAGGTTCAGGTGCTGCCACAAACTGCAGTTGGAAGGAAATGATCTGAAACTACCTGAAAAACAGCAGGGGTGTCAGACTCTGGTGCGGGAGGGCCGCAGTAGCTGCCGGTTTTCATTGTAACCCTCTTCTTAATCAGTTTTCACTGCTAATGAACTTCTTTTCCCTTCATTTTAATAGCCCAGTTTTTAAGGATTCAGTCCTGTGAATTGATTTGTTTCTTCATTAAATGGCAACCAAATAGAAATGAGATGTGAAACGAGCTGACAGATGGCCAGCTAAATTGGAACGTCAGACTCCGGCCAGTTTCACTCCAACCAGTTCTTTAATAAGACGCCAATTCTTGCTGTTAATTAAATCTGTTATTGAATATCAGGACTTTGTTGCTACTTTCGTTTTGCCACAGCAGTTAAGTTTCATTTTTTTTCTAAGACCACCGTCAAGATGTTTTGGTGACCTGAGCAGACCAACATGACCGAGACCTTCACCTTTTCTTTATTTTCAGGTTAGCTGGTCATGTGGCAGGTTGTTTTGTATCTCATTATTGTTTGGCTGCTTGTTAAGGAAAAAGAAACAACTAAGGGGGTCTGCATCACGTCAATCAAAACGAAGGCCAAACAAGTTAATTAGTAGCAAAAACAGCTCACTAATCAAGAAGATGGTGAGAATGAAAACCTGCAGCCACTGCGGCCCACCAGGACCAGAGTTGGACACCCCTGAACTAAGGGGGTCTGCATCACGTCAATCAAAACGAAGGCCAAAACAAGTTAATTAGTAGCAAAAACAGCTCACTAATCAAGAAGATGGTTAGAATGAAAACCTGCAGCCACTGCGGCCCACCAGGACCAGAGTTGGACACCCCTGAACTAAGGGGGTCTGCATCACGTCAATCAAAACGAAGGCCAAAACAAGTTCATTAGTAGCAAAAACAGCTCACTAATCAAGAAGATGGTTAGAATGAAAACCTGCAGCCACTGCGGCCCACCAGGATCAGAGTTGGACACCCCTGAACTAAGGGGGTCTGCATCACGTCAATCAAAACGAAGGCCAAAACAAGTTAATTAGTAGCAAAAACAGCTCACTAATCAAGAAGATGGTTAGAATGAAAACCTGCAGCCACTGCGGCCCACCAGGACCAGAGTTGGACACCCCTGAACTAAGGGGGTCTGCATCACGTCAATCAAAACGAAGGCCAAAACAAGTTAATTAGTAGCAAAAACAGCTCACTAATTAAGAAGATGGTTAGAATGAAAACCTGCAGCCACTGCGGCCCACCAGAACTGGAGTTGGACACCCCTGAATTAAGGGGGTCTGAGTCACGTCAGTTAAAACAAAGGCAAAACAAGTTAATCAGCGGCAAAAATGTCTCACTAATTAAGAAGACGGTTAGAATTAAAACCTGCAGCCACTGCGGCCCACCACGACACCCCTGAATTTAAACAAAAATACGTTGAGGCTTCTTCAACTTTAATCATCACAGCTACTGTTTGTAGGCAAATGCGCTGCCTCACGACTTCAGGGCGCTGCTTCCAATTGTTATCTGTGCCAAGTATTCCTCATATGCAAGATTTTTCTTGTGAACCTAAAAGACTTGCAGGTTCCTCACTGTGTCACATTAGATGACTTTTATGCAAATAAAGCCGTGGCCTTCATTTGCATAAACTTAGCGAGTCACAGACAGACATGCTGGTTACCGCAAGTCATGTAGTGTGACAGGCCCTGCACTTCACTCCAATTGGTCCACGACTCGCCCCTCAAACAGGTTTTTGTCTTTAGTGGTCGGATGGTCTCTGTGTGCATGTGGGCTGTCAACCAATGAATGTTTTTATGGAAGTACAATACACAGAATATGGCGACGAGGAATAAGGTACCTGGGGAGGCTTTGGACATCACAAACAGAACAGAAGCTCAACTGTCTCGTGTTTTACATACCACAGCAGAATGGCGAGGGGATGAGATTGAGGCTGAGCTCACTGTACCTGTTAACCCTCATTATAATGCTGGCTCCATTGGGCAGCACGCTATTGGCTGTCAGAAAAAGGGGTGAGGATGAATGTACTGGAAAGTTCTCATGGGGTCGCTGAAGTTGACATGCCCAGTGATTTCCAGTTATGTGAATTGACACGGACTGGCAACAAGATCAGCCACTGCAGTCCATGAGTCTGACAGATGCTGTGAGTTGAAGCTGTGTAATGGGACATCAGCTTAATTTGGGATTCTAAATTCATTAGCATCTATCCAGAAAGTATGGGATTTAAGGTGCTTTGTCTTCTGGGAGCGATCAAAGGGTGTGCCTACCCCAAACAAGAAACAGACGTTTGTTCGCTGTCACAGGGGGGACAGCCACTCTCACTATTTAAATAAGTGAGTCTCTTTAAGTGACATCACTGCTATAGGACCCTATGCCAGGCACTCTCTACATCACGGGTGTCAAACTCCAGGCCTGGAAGGCTGCAGTGGCTGCAGGTTTTCATTCAAACCCTTTTCCTAATCAGTGACCAGTTTTCACTGCTAATTCACTTTTTCCCCCTTTATTTTAACAGCCATGTTAGAAGGATTCAATCCTCAGAATTGATTTGTTTCCTCATTAAATGACGGCCAAACAGAAATGAGATGTGAAACGAGCTAACAGATGACCAGCTTAAACAGGGGCTTCAAACTCCAACCAGTTTCTTAATGAGAAGCTGATGCTTGCTATTAATTAAACCCGTTATTTAATTCCACGGCTTGTTGCTGCTCTCGTTCTGCAACAGCAGATTTTTCCAAAACTGTTGATTTTTTTGTTTTTTTATAAGAACATCGTCAAAGTGTTTTGGTGAGTTGAGAGATCAACCTTACTGAGACCATCACCTTTCTTTATTTTCAGATATTGTGTGATGTGGTGGCTTGTTTTGTGTCTCATTATTGTTTGGCTGCTAATTAAGGAAAAAGAAACAACTAAAGGGCCAGAGTCAAGTTAATTAAAAGAAGTAATTAGCAGCAAAAATTGGTTACTAATTAAGAAGATAGTTAGAATGAAAACCAGCAGTCACTGCGGCCCTCCAGGACTGGAGTTCGACACACTTGCTCTACATTGTCCCTGTGTGCACCCCTGCACATACATACACACCCACTCGCCACACACTGACCACCCTCAACTAACAATCTGAACCCTGGATGCTGTGACATAGCAGTGCCATGAAGTGCACCATCTACAGTGGCGCTTTGGGAGTGAAAATTCTGTTTGAGCCAAAGGAACTCAGGAGGAGCAGACAGGAAGTGGGAGGGGGTGGGATTAGAAAAAGAGAGAGAGAGAGAAAGAGAGATGATGATGTCAGAAGGGGTGGAGCCTGAGAGAGAGAGAGAGAGATGCTGTCAGAAGGAGTTGAGCCAAAGGGGGAGGGAGCAAAAGAGAGAGAGAGAGAGAGAGAGAAGGAGAGACAGGTGCTTTCAGAAGGGATGGAGCCGAGGGAGGAAGAGGTGGAGCAAGAAAGGCAGTCAGCAGGGTGGAGCTTGTGACAAATTTATTTTTGCAAAACAGCGCCATCTTCTGGGGATGCCCTACTTGCACTTAACACAGAAATATCAACAGATTTTATTATAGCAGCTTTTCTGTGAATCTACTTTGTAATTTTTCTACAACAGCACCGTCTTTGGGGGGGCTGCAGTGCCCTACTTTCTCTAAATGCACAGACGCTATTGATTATTATATAGCACCTTTCCCAGTATATGCTCTTCTAACCGACTACTTAATTTTTCCCCAATAGCGCCATCTGCTGGAGACGCCCAATCTGCACTTAAGACAGAGCTGCTACTCCTTAGATATTCCCTATAAAGCCTGAAACAGCTTAGTGACAACTGACATGGCGACCTCTACTGTCACGTGTACATGTTGAGTTATTTACACGTATTTATTAGAATTGGCCAGTTAGGTGGTCTGCTCAGGGTCACACAGGCACTTCAAAACAGACTTCTGCTTTGAACTCCCAAGGTTTTGCCTTTATGGGGTCTGCAACTTCTCCCCATCTCCTCATTTGATTTTACTCAGGTTTCATCTCAAAGACAGGCCGGTTTAGTTCACTGGCATCTGTAAAATTGGCCACGTGGGGATGGGCATTAAAGGGACTCTCCTGTCCAGGGCTGCTTCCTGCCTTGGCAGCCCCCAGACTCCTGTAGTGGTAAAAGGGAGGTTCTAAAAAATGGGTGGATGGATAATGAAAAGCAGAGCTGGAGATCTGACATGTGTAGAAGTTCCCGATGTCTGCTTCCTGGCACCTCACCGTTTTCGTCTCATTCCAAACTGAAATCTGGGAAACATTTTCAACTGGACCGGGATCCAAAAAAAAAAAAAAAAACAACATGCTGTACTCAACTTGGAGCCGTGCAGAACTGGAAAGGAAAGAACATCTCCCAGGTGGTCTGGCCGGCGTGAGATACTGTCTCTTCAAAGACTGGCAGGGCGTGGGCGTGAGATCGGGAGGCAAGTCACCCCTCTGGATGCTTAAAAGTTAAATATCTGTGGCTCTGGAGTGGGGAGGCACTCGCATACATGAAGAGCGGCAGCCAAAACATTTTGTCAGCGGTAAAGGCAAGAGCGAGTTGGCACCGTGTCTTGTATGTCTGATACGGAGGGCACCATACACACATTAGATCTTGTGAGTCACTGAGGAGCAGCAAACTCATCCATTGCTAATAAAATCCACAACCTTAATCTGGACAGATGCATACTCGATTACAACTGGTGATGGCCTATGGGGGGACTCCATGATGAGCAGTAGACACCCTCAGCCTACCATCTTGATCGACATGAGAAACTCTGGGGTTGTTTGGAAAAGCAAAGCATGTGAAGTGGTGGCACACGGGTTTGATTCAACAAACATGAGGTACTGATCTTAAACGATAGGTGGAATAAACATGAAACCCCCCCACACTAGACACCATACATGGTTATGATGTATATTCATGTGTACGGTACACCCAGATATGGACTATTAACTCTAAGCAATCTGTGAAATTAGCATAAAGTCCATAAAACTCCACCCACTAAGCACCATATATAGAAATGACAAATGTGACCCTATGCTAAACTGACGACTACTCATTTGTAGCCATCTATAATATTAACATAAACCCCTCCCACACAATACCATATAGGGTAATAACAAATCTGACTGTACCCTAAGCTGCAGACTACTCATTTGGAGCTATCTATAATATTAACATAAACCCCGCCCATAAGACTCCATGTATGGTAATAACAAATCTGACTGTATGCTAAGCTGCAAACTATTCATTTTGAAACTTTAGAATATTAAAATAAACCCCATTCACAAGACACCATATATGGTAATGATATAAATTTTACCATATACCCTGTAGTGGTCCATTGACTCCAAGCAATTTGCACAATTAATAACACACCTCTCACAAGACACCATAGATGGTAAAAACAAAGCTGACTGAATGCTAAGCTGCAGACTACACATTTGGAGCCATGTATAATATTAACATAAACCCCTCCAACAGAACACCATATAGGGTAATAACAAATCTGACTGTACACTAAACTGAGGACTACTCATTTGGAGTCATCTATAATATTAACATAAACTCCTCCCACACGACACCATAGATGGTAAAAACAAATCTGACTGTACGCTAAACTGAGGACTGCTCATTTGGAGCCATCTATAATATTAACATAAACCCCACCCACAAGACTCCATGTATGGTAATAACAAATCTGACTGTATGCTAAGCTGCAGGCTTTGTTTTGAAACATCTGTCTTATTAACACAAACCCCACCCACAAGACACCATATATGATAATAAGAAATCTGACTGGAAGCTAAGCTGCAGACTACTCATTTGGAGCTAACATAAACCTCGCCCATAAGACTCCATGTATGGTAATAACAAATCTGACTGTAAACTATGCTGCAAACTATTCATTTTGAAACTTCGTAATATTAAAATAAACCCCATTCACAAGACACCATATATGGTAATGATATAAATTTTACCGTATGGTGGTCCATTGACTCCAAGCAACTTGCACAATTAACAACACATCTCTCACAAGACAACATAGATAGTAAAAACAAAGCTGACTGAATGCTAAGCTGCAGACTACTCATTTGGAGCCATCTATAATATTAACATAAACCCCTCCCACAGAACACTATATAGGGTAATAACAAATATCTGACTGTACGCTAAACTGAGGACTACTCATTTGGAGTCATCCATTATATTAACATAAACCCCTCCCACACGACACCATAGATGGTAAAAACAAATCTGACTGAATGCTAAGCTGCAGACTTTGTTTTGAAACATCTGTATTATTAACATAAACCCCACCCACAAGACTCCATGTATGGTAATAACAAATATCTGACTGTATGCTAAGCTGCAGACTACTCATTTGGAGCTATCTATAATATTAACATAAACCCCGCCCACAAGACATCATAAATGGTAATACCAAATCTGACAATTCATTCTGAAACATTTGCAACATTGTAACATGTGGAAGAAAAATAACCCACCCCTAAAGCACCATATATGGCAATGACAAATCTAACTGTATGCTAAGTTGCAAACAATTCATTCTGAACCACTTGGAATTTTAAAATAAGCACCGCCCACAAAACACCATATATGGTAATGATGCAAAGCTGACTGCATGCCCACTTGTGACTACTGACTCTAAGCAATTTGTAGACTTAAAATAAACTCCTACCACAAGACACCATATATGGAACTGATGCAAATGTAACCTTTTGGCCAGTTTAAGGCTATTGATTCTAAGCAATTTGTAGAATTAACAACAGAGACCGAGCTGGGAAAGAACAGGTTAGGGTGATAAAGGATCAAGATGGAAACGCACTCACAAGTGAGGAGAGTGTGTTGAGCAGATGGAAAGAGTACATTGAGAGGCTAATGAATGAAGAGAACGAGAGAGAGAAGAGGTTGGATGATGTGGAGATAGTGAATCAGGAAGTGCAACGGATTAGCAAGGAGGAAGTAAGGACAGCGATGAAGAGGATGAAGAATGGAAAAGCCGTTGGTCCAGATGACATACCTGTGGAAGCATGGAGGTATTTAGGAGAGATGGCAGTGGAGTTTTTAACCAGATTGTTTAATGCAATCTTGGAAAGTGAGCGGATGCCTGAGAAGTGGAGAAGAAGTGAACTGGTGCCAATATTTAACAATAAGGGGGATGTGGAGGACTGCAGTAACTACAGGGGGATAAAATTGATGAGCCACAGCATGAAGTTATGGGAAAGAGTAGTGGAAGGTCAGTTAAGAAGTGAGGTGATGATTAGTGAGCAGCAGGATGGTTTCATGCCAAGAAAGAGCACCACAGATGTGATGTTTGCTCTGAGGGTGTTAATGGAGAAGAAGAGAGAAGGCCAGAAGGAGTTGCATTGCGTCTTTGTGGACCTGGAGAAAGCATATGACAGGGTGACTGAGAGGAGCTGTGGTATTATATGAGGAAGTCGGGAGTGGCAGAGAAGTACATAAGAGTTGTACAGGATATGTATGAGGGAAGTGTGACAGTGGTGAGGTCTGCGGTAGGAGTGACTGAGGTGGGATTACATTAGGGATCGGCTCTGAGCCCTTTCTTATTTGCAATGGTGATGGACAGGTTGACAGATGAAATTAGACAGGAGTCCCCGTGGACTGTGATGTTTGCTGATGACATTGTGATCTGCAGGTGGAGGAGACCCTGGAGAGGTGGAGATATGAGAGAGGAATGAAGGTCAGCAGGACCACCAAGACAGAATACATGTGTGTGAATGAGAGGGAGGTCAGTGGAATGGTGAGGATGGGGTGAGTAGAGTTGGCGAAGTCGGATGAGTTTAAATACTTGGGATCAACAGCACAGAGTAATGGGGATTGTGGAAGAGAAGTGAAAAAGAGAGTGCAGGCAGGGTGGAGAAGAGTGTCAGGAGTGATTGGTGACAGACAGATATCAGCAAGAGTGAAAGGGAAGGTCTACAGGACGGTAGTGAGACCAGCTATGTTATATGGGCTGGAGATGGTGGCACAGGAGACAGAGCTGGAGGTGGCAGAGTTAAAGGTGCAAAGATTTACATTGGGTGTGACGAGGATGGACAGGATTAGAAATGAGGACATTAGAGGGTCAGCTCAGGTTGGACGGTTGGGAGACAAAGTCAGAGAGGTGAGATTGCGTTGGTTTGGACATGTGCAGAGGAGACATACTGGGTATATTGGGAGAAGGATGTTAAGGATAGAGGTGCCAGGGAAGAGGAAAAGAGGAAGGTTTATGGATGTGGTGAGAGAGAACATGCAGGTGATGGGGGTGACAGAACAAGAAGATGAAGACAGAAAGATATGGAAGAAGATGATCCGCTGTGGCCACCCCTAACAGGAGCAGCCGAAAGAAGAAGAAGAAGAACACTCCACTCACAAGACACCATATATGGTAATGATGTACATGTGACTGTCTGCCATCACAGACTTAACAGTGTGACCCCAAGTAAGTCACTTTACCTGCCACGGCACACGTCGTAAAAATCTACAAATAACTGCACAGAACCTGTAGATGAGTGCTGAGATTCACTTTACTGACTGAATGTTTTCTAACGACCCATTGAAGCGAATCGATTCTTTTGATTCATAGGATTTATTTGATTCATTCATAGTCTGGCTGTATTGAGGGGTGGGTTGGGGGTGTAGGACCTCCGATTGCATCGCAAATATGTAATTTAATAATTTGTAAATTATTTTGATATGTATGTATGTATATGTATGTAGTTAATTCCACATTTAACACAATTCATATGACAGTTTCAGTACACAAAGCATGACGACACATTTAAAATACATCGTTAAATAAGACGTCACATTACAGAACCAGAAGTAAATGGAACTCATCATGAATGAGCATCATGAGATCGGCCCTCGGTTACTGACGCGAGTCGAGGCTTAGGATTCAGGCGCTTCTCTCACATCTACCAGCATCAGCAAAAAAACAAGAGACGCTGACGACATCATGCAGGACACGCACTCCCCCTGAGCCCCACTGAATTGATCTGTTTGTCCACACAAATTGATTCATCACATTCACTGAAAACAGTCATAAAAAAAAAAAATCATTCCCGAGTCACCCATCGCTATCAGACCCCATAATAAATAGTATAAGAGATGCTATAGAAAATCAAAGGGCTGCAGATTCATTCCCCAGCACTCCTTCGCTGTGTGATTCTGAACAAGTGAATTCACAGTCCAGTGCTCAGGTTATAGAAACAGAAACACAATGTAATTGTACCTGCTAAGCACAGCCTGAGGAGAAGATGGTCACTATGAAAGGCGCTATATTAAAATCACGCGGGTACAGCTTCAGTACACTGAACCCATACAGATGTATCTTCAGGTTAGGCACGTGCTGCCCCCTTGTGGAAACACTAATGTTGCAGTGTCACCTTGAGTTGGTAACTTCACCTCTCAGTCCTCACCATATTAAAATATGGAAACTTTTCCACATTTGAAAACACTATGAAAGGCGCTATATAAAAAGTCTTATTTACACACCACAATTTTTTTTTCAGCTGCCAGAACACACTTTATCGAAATATGGAAACAAATTCACTATACATAAAAATACCTTAAGATGACATTTGTGAAAAAGGCACTATATACAGCTTCAGTCCCCCCCACTGACTCACTGTGGGACCCTGAGAATGTCATCATACATGGTATTAAAATTTTAAGAAATTTAGTTTTAAAAAGGCTTTGGTGGATCTTAAATCCCAAGTGGCAGCTGTGGTGTACAGGTGGGGCCCTTGCCCGGCCGGGACACCTGCACACTGGAAGGACTGTTGGAGGGAGCGTATCCAGAGCATAATAATAATAATTCATTACATTTATATAGCGCTTTTCTCAGTACTCAAAGCGCTATCCACACAGGGAGGAACTGGGAAGCGAACCCACAATCTTCCACAGTCTCCTTACTGCAAAGCAGCAGCACTACCACTGCGCCACCTGTGAGTATTACCTCCCCCCCCCCCATAGTGTGCTAGGTGGCAGCCCATCCGGGTTGCAGCAGTGCCTCAGACTCCTGCAGGGCTCCATGGGAGTAGGAGTTTGGCATAGCCCTGTTGAGTTCTGTGGGTGCTGCCAGGGGGTGCTGCAGCTGCTGTTGAGCCCTTCTGGGCAGCTCTTCTGCCACACCCGGAAGTGGAACGAGGAGCACCTGGAGCACTTCTGAGTATCTTATAAAAGGAGCCAGCAGCCACCATCTCCGGGAGCCAGAGTTGGAGCAGAGGTGGAAACAGACAAGAAGAACAACAAGAACAAGAACACAAAGAAGAAGAAGAACAACAACAACAACAAGAACATGAAGAACAACACGAAGAAGAACAAGAACAACAAGAAGAAAAAGTAGAAGAAAATGAAGAAAAACAAGAACAAGAACATGAAGATGAAAAATAAGAACATGAAGAAGAACAAGAAGAAGACAAACAACAACATGAACAACAACAACGAGAACAAGAAGAAGAACATGAAAAAGAATAAGAACAACAAGAAGAACAAGAACATGAAGAAAAACAAGAAGAACACAAAGGAGAAGAACAAGAAGAACACGAAGAAGAAGAACAAGAGGAACACAAACAACAAGAAAAAGTAGAAGAACATGAAGAACAATAAGAACAAGAAAAACAACAACATGAAGATGAAAAATAAGAACATGAAGAAGAACAAGAAGAACAAGAACATGAAGAACAAGAACATGAAGAACAAGAAGAATACGAACAACAAGAACATGAAGAAGAACAAGAGGAACACGAACAACAAGAAAAAGTAGAACACGAAGAACAACAAGAAGAACAAGAACATGAAGACGAAAAATAAGAACATGAAGAATAACAACAACATGAAGATGAAAAATAAGAACATGAAGAAGAACAAGAAGAATATGAACAAGAACAACACAAAGAAGAAGAACAAGAGGAACACGAACAACAAGAAGAAAAAGTAGAACATGAAGAAGAACACAAAGGAGAAGAACAAGAAGAACAAGAAGAACATGAAGAAGAACAATAACAACAATAACAAGAAGAAGAACAATAACAACAATAACAAGAAGAAGAACATGAAGAAAAAGAAGAACACAAACAACAAGAACATATAGAAGAACAAGAACATGAAGAGTTTGTGCTTTTGTTGTGCTGAACTGTGTTGTGCTTGTGGGAAACAGGGGAAAGCGTTTCCCACGAGGGAAAAAAAATAAAAAAATAAAAAGCGTGTGTGTCTTGAACTTGTGTCCCACGCCTGTGTGTGTCAGGTTTGGGTGGCAGTGCACCCCTGGTGGCCCACACAGTATATACAATGTACGTTTGTCCATCTATGTCTTCTATTGCTTAGTGTTCATGATGAACGGCGCTATATAAAATGACCTGGCTAAAGTGTTATTACAGCGTGATCCTAACGGAGTACCTTCAGCATCATGGGTGGTCTTCAAAGGCGCTATATACATTATAGTTTTTTTATACACATTTTCTGCTCCTAATTTTCCACGTTGTTCTCACAGTGCTTATAAATTCTATTAAGCACTTAAATTGTCGTTTGCTTTCAGTGAAAGGCGCTATATCTGCTCTGATTTATTTGTCTCTCTCAGCTCACTGCTTGGAGGTGCCAGGATGATGCCAGCCTGGATGCCACTCATTTTTACGTGCCTCTTTCCACGCTGACGCTTTCAGACGAGAAGAGCCGCGACTCCCGTCTTCCGTTTTCACATAAAGCGGAGCTCATTTAGAGAATGCACTGTCACGCTGCTGAAAGATCTTTGGCTCCGTCACACGTCCGCCAATTTGGCCAAAAACATGTCATCCGGGACGGGAAGTCTGGCTTGGGATTTTTTTTTTTTTAACCGTGTACAGCACGGCATTTACAAGGCAGACATGACTTTGGTGGAAATGCGCCCAGCGGCTTCCAAAACGTACGCTTTAACGGGCAGCCAACTTGTGGCCGCTCCGCTGACTCATCTCTCTCTGTCAGGCCCTGCGAGGAGCTCAAAATGTGCGATGGGATTAAACAAAGCCAGAGGAGAGAGAACTACAGCAAAGAGAAGATGAGAGCGCGTCCTCGGGGTATCCTAGGCCTGGAAAAAACGGCACTTGCAGCCTGCGCCGGGGTCGAGGGGGTGAACGACGATGCACAGCCGCCAGCGGGCAATGCAGCGCTTCGCTCGGCCTCAATGTCTGCTTTTGTTTCTCTACTGACACTCGCTCTTTTTGCCCTTTGGACTAAACACACACCCGCGAGTATGTCTACTCTCACTCTCACATTAAACACACACACAAATACTGAATCATACGGAGGCGTATTAGGGCCAAGGAGAAGAAAAAAAAAATACCAACTCAGTGAAGATAAAAAAAATGTATTTCGACATGACGACTTTATTCTCGACATTTCCACCTTAAACTAGAGAGAGAAAAACGAGGGTATAACTTTGCCATATCATAAACTTCATCTTAAAATCGATGTTTCATTTACTAGATTTTCTCAAACCCGTCATAACTAATGTAGCACATTAGATGCCTTGTATTAAGTGTTCCCCAGCCCATGTTAATCGGGACGTGCTGCTTAAACGGACTTCCTCTTGCAATGAGAGGAGGCGCAGGCAGCGATCGGCACACAGAATCCATTCACTTCATGATATTCCTGCTCTCTGAACATTTAAAATGCTAAGATAAATACTTGATATCATAGAATGCTAAGATAAATACTTGATATCATGTTCGTGATGAAATGCATTAGGAATATCGTGACGTGAATGTATTCTGTATGGCGTTCGCCTCCTCTTAGTGCAAGAGGAAGCAGTGACGTGCGGTGAGGTTCAAGGCTGGTGACTCCTTCAGAGTCAGATTTACAAATACAGTAATCCCTCACTTATCGCGGGAGATAGGTTCCAAGGCCGACCGCGATAACTGAATTTCCGCGAAGTAGGGACACTATATTTATTTAATTATTTAACGTGTATTTGGACGTTTTTAAACCCTCCCTGTATTGTTTACAACCCACCCTTTACTCTATTAAAAACAGGGACAACTGCTAAGCAATATGAAATCGGTAGATAAGTTTACACTTACTGTATAGCGAAGTACACGTAGCAGCTTGTAGGCGGTCATGACGTCGTCGACCTTGTTGCAAAGACTCCTAAAGCAGATTCCATCCAGACTTGTACTGCCTTATCACGTCCACTTGCAACTCGTTTTGCACCCTGGTTAAAGGACACTGCGGCCGTAGATCTTATATGCTTTTCCTCCTTTTTAAATAAAAAGAATCGATGTCCTGCAGCGGTGTAGCTGTTCCCTTCCTTCAACATATCCAAAACTTTTACCTTTTCTGCAATCATTTGCATCTTCTGTTGGTGCTTGGACACGGCCCCTGAAGTATTAGCACGTTAATGCTGAATGAGTGAGATGAGACTTCCTGGTTAATGCAACACTCCGTCGCTGAGCCAATCAGCAGCACACAGGAACTTAACTGCGTGCTCTGATTGGGTAGCTTCTCAGCCATCCGCCAATAGCATCTCTTGTATGAAATCAACTTTTGAACTGCCTTTCCCAAGGTTTCTTCCATTTTTCCCTGCTAGGTTTTTTTGGGAGTTTTTCCTTGTCTTCTTAGAGAGTCAAGGCCTGGGGGGCTGTCAAGAGGCAGGGCCTGTTAAAGCCCATTGCGGCACTTCCTGTGTGATTTTGGGCTATACAAAAATAAACTGTATTGTATTGTATTGTAACTGGGCAAACCAACTGAGGAAGCAAGTAAAAAGACCCATTGTCCGCAGAAACCCGCAAAGCAGCGAAAAATCCGCGTTATGTATTTAGATATGCTTACATATAAAATCCGCGAAGTCGTGAATCCGCGAAAAGTGAACCGCGAAGTAGCGAGGGATTACTGTATATGAACCCCAAACAGTCGCTTATTGACTATTGAGTTGGCACATTGACTACTGGTTATGTTTCATATCTCATCAGCATTCTTTACACACACACAGGTAAGGCGCATATTTAGCTAAGAAAGAACATTACGTTTATAGCGGCGAGAGAGAGAGAGCGCATTTGCTCCTCACCCTTCACATGTTCTAAATTCCATCCATCCATTTTCCAACCCGCTGAAGCTGAACACAGGGTCACGGGGGTCTGCTGGAGCCAATCCCAGCCAACACACACTCTAAAAAGAGAAAAAGGGCTCTTTTTGATTTTAGGTAATTTTAGTAGTTGTAATGAACTATATTATTATGTTTGTTCACCTAACGTAATTTTTTGCTTTACTTCAAATTGAAAAACCTTGCTGTCGCTTAATGTAACTTCTTCTATTTAGTCTAAAGCAAAAAATCGACCTTGCCGGCTCCGCCCCCTGTGATGTCACGTCTGGGCTCGGACCAATGGCAGAAGACCTACATGAGCTTTGACTTCACTTCCTGTCTCCCCCTTTAAAAGCCTCCACCTTTTCCCTATTCCCTCAGTTCTGTTTGGACTCGGTTTTGTGCACATCAGTGCTGTATTATTTTGAAAAGCAACTTTGCAGCCAGGAAACCAAATTATACGGGTGGCTGCCCCAAACCTTTATTTGACTCTGCCTCGAGTTTGTGACTATATATATATATATAAAATTTAAATTGGCATTACAGTGAATACAATAATGGACAAAATTTTAATTTGAGTTCATCCATCCATTATCCAACCCGCTATATCCTAACTACAGGGTGACGGGGTTCTGCTGGAGCCAATCCCAGCCTGGGCAGGGCGCCAGCCCACCACAGTTAATTTGAGTTTTTTAAAGAAATTTGATTTGAGCTAAATACATTTTTTGCTTTTATTAAAGTTTTTGAAAAGGTTAAAACAAACTCAAACACTTTTAAAAATTTGAAAGAAATCAATTCAATTGCTTGTTACCTTGTGAAGTAATTTATTTAGGTTGATCCAACAAAACAGTTTTTACAGTGCAGGGCACAAGGCAGGAACCAATCCTGGGCAGGGTGCCAACCCACCGCAGGACACAACAATTCATACTCGTTCAATACAAATAAAAGTATAGAGTGGTGTATAAAAATAAAAACGGATTACAATTTTGACCTTATATTGAAATATTTAGTTGTTTATGAAAGTTTTTAATTCTGATTCTTTAATCAGTTTGAATAGACTTTTCAACAAAAGGATAACAAGAAAAAGAAAAGAATATTTTATTTAGGTCAAAATTTAGTTTTTAAATATTGGATTGAAAAGTCAAGCAAAATTACACCTTTTATTGGCTAACTAAAAAGATTACAATATGCAGTTTGCAATACAATATGCAATATTGTAATCTTTTTAGTTAGCCAATAAAAGGTGTCATTTTGCTTGACTTTTCAATATTCATAATGGCTAACACGGTACAACACCCTAGTACTACAAATATTGTTTTGTTTGTTTGGTTTTTTTTCTTAGTCTGATCCCATTTTTTTATAAAATTGAAAACTGTTTATGGTCTTACCTTTATTTATAAATGAAGTCAGTGCGCCTATCCTTCTCCACGAAATGTCCGTCGCTTTCTTATAAAAGTCCTCCTTATTTTCCTTTAGTTTTAAAAGTCTTCATCTTCCGTTTTGGCAGTCAGTCGGAACAAAAAAATAAAAATAAACTGACCCTGCAGCGCACGTGACTTATTGGCGCCTCTGCGTAGATAGAACAACAAGAAGCACCTATTGGGCTCACATGCGCCCCCTTCAGGCCGGCACGGTACGGTCTGCCTCGCCTTCTGCCTTTTCACTGCGGTTTTGTGTCCGATCAGCAGTGCCGGATTAACCAATAGGCACATGTAGCATATGCTACGGGGCCTGCAATTTCGGGGGCCCCCAAATGGTGGACCCAATATTTAATGAAAAAGTGTAGCATTGAAAAACTGGTCTTTAAAAATATTATCTTTACGTTTTTAAACTGTAAATTTCTTACACAACAAAACTTTAGGGGCCCAACACATAAAATGCACATAAATATTATAAGATTCTTATTATAATCGAGAGTAAAATAATTATTTAGTCCGGTTTGAACTGTTCAGAATCTAAACTTCAAATTTGAAATATGCTACGGGCCCCCAAAGCTCTTAATCCGGCCCTGCCGATCAGCGAGACTAAAAAAATGTCAAACACATTCATTAAACATACTAGGGGGCTCCGCCCCCCTGCTCGCTTCGCTCGCCAACCCCTGGTGTTGGGTAACCCGAAATACATTGATGTATGTATGAGATATATTGGAGTGTAAAGGTGTAGATGACGAACAAAGGAAGTAAAGAACCCATAGCATGGCACATTAGAAAGATATATTGGAATATTTCTTTATACACAACATATGTAGTAATAATGGTGTGTTGTCCTTGAATGAGTTTTCCTTGGTATGGAGTATCTACAACTTTAACTTTAATGTCAGATGAACGCCGAACTCTTGAGAAAGCTACATAAAGTTGTCCATGTCCAAGTACAGGCTCAGAGAGGTATATGCCAACTCTGTCCATGGTTTGTCCTTGGGATTTGTTGATCGTCATGGCAAATGCAGGTTTAATGGGAAATTGGCGTCGTTTAAGTGTAAAAGGTAATTCCAGGTAATGTCAACTGTAGGAATCAAAAACAGTATTGTTAGAATGTGATCCTGTAAGTACTCTTGTAGACTTAGCTAATGGGTGACCGTTTATGACTTCAGCGACGTTTCTCATTATCAGCTCTGCGTATTGCTTGTTTTCAGGAAGGGTCTGCCATTGCCAGCTGGTGGCCTGATATTTACCCCGGTAGATGCAAAAGGAAATGAACTATTGTAGGATCCAATGCAGTCCATAAAGTTTTTACTTTCAGGTACATTGTTAGTTAAAAGCTTCTGTAGTTATTCAGGAAAGTCATCTAAAGGAGGCAGTCTAACCTGACCATTTTGACAACAACGTGTAAACTCATTAGTTGTAGTGCCAGTTGTTTCTTCAGGGAAGTTAAGTGAATGACAATGACAGCAAATGATATTCATTAATCCTAATGAATGTTCATCAATAGTGGACTCATTACAGAATGCGTTGTCAGCTAATTGGCGGAATTGTTTAGCAGCTGTTTGTCGTTCCTTTCTTTGCCGTTTATGTACAGTGATCCCTCGCTATATCGCGCTTCGTCTTTCGCGGCTTCACTCCATCGCGGATTTTAAATTTAAGCATATGTGAATATATATCGCGGATTTTTCACTGCTTTGCGGATGTCTGCGGTCTATAGTACGTGTGCTTCCTCAGTTGATTTGCCCATTTGAATTCAAACAAGGGACGCTATTGGCGGATGGCTGAGAAGCTACCCAATCAGAGCCTTCGGTTAAGTTCCTGTGTGCTGCTGATTGGCTCAGCGACGGAGTGCTGCATTAACCAGGAAGTCTAATCTCACTCATTTATCATTAACGCACGTTACTGCTATTGCTGCAGGAGCCGTGTCCAAGCGCCAACAGAAGATGCAAATGATTGCAGAAAAGGTAAAAGTTTTGGATATGCTGAAGGAAGGAAACAGCTACACCGCTGCAGGACACCATTACAGCATCAATGAGTCCACGATTCTTTTTATTTAAAAAGGAGGAAAAACATATAAGATCTACGGCCGCAGTGTCCTTTAACCAGGGTGCAAAACGAGTTGCAAGTGGACGTGATAAGGCAGTAGTCTGGATGGAATCTGCTTTAGGGATTTGGATTGAAGAGTGCTGGAAGGAGAACAACGGCGGTGCTACACAGTCACCTGAAGAGGCTCCTTTAGAAGAGCTGTAACGCTGTCCTTTGTTGTGCAGTAAAATTAAACTCATCGTTATCGGACAAGTCGTCGTGTCATTGTTGGTGAGTAACCATAATTAATTATTTACGTACAGTACTTATTACATGTACATAGTTTAGTGTCACTGTACACACATTTTACTGTATACAATTTTTTCTTGCATTGTACGTATTTATTGCTGGTGGCCTGTCTGTCGTAATGGCTGTAACATATGTGATATCGGAGTCGCTCGATATCTTTAAAATAATATTTAGGTTTACTGTATTTTCAATAAAATTTACATAATTTCAATGAAATTTACCTAATATCTAAGAGAATACAAAGGGTTTATGCTGTATAATTGTGCGTGAAATGTTTATAATAGTGTGGGAGAGTTTATAAGGGCTTAAAATATATAAAAAGAACCATATAAACATATGGTTTCTACTTCGCGGATTTTCTTATTTCGCGGGTGGCTCTGGAACGCAACCCCCACGATGCAGGAGGGATTACTGTATTGCCTCTGCTGTTTGAGAGGTGCATTGTAGGCGCCTGCGTTCATTAATTATATTCAGGCGGGCTCGTTTCTGTATGTCTGTCAGTTGAGATGTTTCGTTTTGGAGCCGTGGCTTCTTGCTGTGTAGTGTGGACGTTTAGTTCAGAAGCGCGTTGTAGGCGCATGCGCCTTCCGTACTATCTTTGTGGACCTTGCGGACCCCGTAGCGTCTTCCGTTTGACTCTGGGGTGCAGTGAGCGACAATCCTCTTTTCTGTGTACTGTAGGCGCCTGCGCACTTTGTCTCCTGCGTCCATCACCGTGTACCTGGGTCTGTGCCTTCCGGTTTACCATTGTCGGTTAATAATATGGATTAGCCAGACTGTGGAAAGTCAGGGTGTATAATAAACGTGTCTGGAAACTTTATATTGGCGACATACAGAGAGACAGTAACAGGCATGTGCCAATCGCAGGCATGAACCCCGTCAGTGTGTGAGGAGATCGCAGCCCGAGGTGAGGCTCGTCATTGCCGCACCTCGCGTTTCTCCCCTGTAATTGAACAGGAAATGCGCCAATTCAGCGATTTTGACTACAAAAATGATCAACATTATTGGAATCATACAGAAAACAAATTTATAGCACAGAGCAGTGGACACATTTATTTTTTGTTATCGTTATTTACTTTTCATGATGACCAGAGCCTTCCCTGACAGGAAGTCACTTTAAGCAGCACGTCGCAATTAACATGGGACGGGGAACACTTAATACAAAGCATTTAATGTGCTATATTAGTTATGACGGGATTTGAGAAACTAAATTAAACATCGATTTTAAGATGAAATTTACGACTTTGTACTTTAATGACAAACTACAAGAATAAAAATAAAGTCAACATGTTGACTTTATTCTTGATGTAAGCGTCGGGATTAAAGTGGGAATGTCGGGAATAATGTCGGCATGTTCACCTTATTCTCGACATACTCTTTTTGTTTTCTTCTCCGTGGCCCTATTCCGTAGAATCACCAATCTTATGCATGAACGAGTTCCAAAGAGTGCGCTCATTGAACAAGTTCATTTTCTAAGAACGGTGAACTTAACGTAACGGATTTGCAAGTGAAGAACTTGAACGTGAGCGAGTTCAGTTTTATGTGACATTCTGAATCGGGTTTAGGTCCCGATTAAACGTTTTGCCTTACGTTTGTGTTGTTTACCTGCACACACCTAAATTTCTTTTTGTGCAGTCTGAATGCTGCATATATGCAGAAAATGAACATTTACCAGTTGAGGGGAACCCAAACACATAGGTTAGCAAAGTCTAATAATAACAAAACTGCCTGCTATGTACGAGGGGCAACGTCCGACCACCCTGCCTAGAGCTCCAAATGAGTTTCAACTGGCGCTGCAAAAAATGCTAGTATGGATGGATTGAGATCACTTTTGTTTAAAAACGCTATTTATTTTTTTTTTTAAATGAAAATATCGTAGAGTGGATGTAGCCTGAAAGGCAACACTAGGACACCCAATCCCGCATCCAGAAGCGAGGACCCCCTCCTTCACCCTACTGAACGGAGTATTGCAGAGTCGACTGGCCGTAGTAAGGTGGGCTTGTGCATTCACGTGTTGTGGGTCAGTCACTTCATCACGTTTGTTGCTCAGGTGTCTTCTCGTAATATCCTGGGCCCCAAAAAAGATTGTGAAGGAGTTGGGAAAGCCCAAGAAGAACCAAAAGGCTTCTCCCTTTTAATGTGATACAAGAAATGACAAAGTCCACGTAAGGCGCGTCATTAAACATTAGTTAATGAAGTGCAATATCTCATATAGGAGGCATACAGGATGGACAGGCAACCTGGCAGGAAGTTGGGAAGACCCCCCTTACCCGGACAGGAGGCCCTGAGAGTACAGAAAGACATCCCAGCCAAGAGAAGGAAGGAGGTCACACCTGGACAAGGCTGGTCTAAGGGATGGATGGACATTCAACAACAACAACTTTTATTTCTATAGCACATTTTCATACAAATAATGTAGCTCAAAGTGCTTTACATGATGAAGAAAATAGAAAAAAAAGACAAAATAAGAATTAAGATAAGAGAACACTAATTAACATAGAATAAAAGTAAGGTCCGGTGGCCAGGGAGGACAAAAAAAAAACAAAAAAAAAAAAAAAAAAAACGCCAGACGGCTGGAGAACAATAAAAAAAAAAAAAATGCAGCAGTTCCAGGCCATGAGACCACCCAGCCCCCTCTAGGCATTCTACCTAACATACTGTAAATGACATCAAACAGTCCTCATTGTATTCAGGGTTCTCATGGAAGGACTTGATGATGACGGTCACGTGGACTTCTGGTCTTTAATCCATTCTATCCATCTTTAACTCCTACTGGACGTGATTCCAGTACCTTCCCTGGACGTCATAAAAGAAAAGGACATAGGAAGGACTGTCACAGAGGGATATTTATTGGTGCCCATTCGGGAACCAGCAGGGAATGCTGGGAGTTGTAGTCCGGCAGAACAGGGGATGCCGCAAGGGAGCCACTCCCTTCTATATTAGACTTCCATATGACTCAGAAGTACTTTCAACGGGCAGTAACCCTGGCACCGGGTTTTCAATAAAAGGGACCACACTCCCTTATCCAGGCAAATTGGAGTTGGGGGGATGGAGAGCAACACTCGACTGGAGGAGGACAGTGCGGTGGTGAGAGGAGATGAATTGTGAAGAGAGAAAACCTGCGCTTTGTCAATTTTGGAGGTACTGTGTATAATAAACACACCTTTATTTGAACCCGGGACTGTGACTGCGTGATCGTGTTTGGGGCTCGCTGACGGCCCGGTTCCGTCACACTCATTATGATTTATTTTGATTTCTAATAACATGATTAAACTACTTCGGTCAATTCTGTCCACTGTCGGAACATAAATGGGGGGTCATTTTTGAGGCTGGAAATTCTTCAAAATGTTTCTCTATTAAATGAATGGTAATCAGGTGATTGTGTTTTGAAAATTTATCTTAAAATATTCAGGAATGGACCCATAAAACGGGGGAAGCTTGTGTTTATATCAGACTGCAAGTGGAACGCACACATGCACACATGTCAGTTGCTCAGGACCCCCTCCATCCCGACATGTCTCCAAACAAAGCGCGCCCTTCTTCACATCCCTGGAATTCAAGCAGGCTGCCTCTGGATTAAAAGAGCCTGGGAGGCAAAACGTGGTGGGATGGCATTGGGAGCTCCACATGTGTGTGTGTGAGGAAAGTGTAGCGGGCTGTGTGCTGATGGGCCACTTCTCTTGCCCTAACATCTGATCGCTACAGACGTCACTCCCTACAGACCCTCACAAAGAGCAGATGGCAGTGTCCAACACCCGAAAGCTTTTAGCAGTGGAAATGTGGCAGGTTCTTCACTTCTAACATCCTTTAGTGTCATCTCGCAAGTAGACTTCATGACGTCCCTATGAAAGACCCCAAATAAAAACCACCAAGCAACATCTTCAGTCTCTTCCCCCAGACTCCTTAGTGAATCTCTTCATCTCATTGCTACTTGCACTGCAGAACAAAAACATGGAGACGTCTGAGAGCCTGATGCTCAACATCTTGCACTTGGATATCTACGGTGCTGTGCAAAAGTATTCAACCCCCCATGTTTGTCTTATTTTGAATCGTTTTGGGGGGGTCAGCACCATTTGAGGGTGCTAAATATATTTTTGATTGTGACACAAACAATAAGACAAAAAAAATCCTGAGTGTGCATAAGTATTCACACACCCCCCCACCCCCCAGTTCAATATTTGTAAAAGCCCCCTTTGGCTACAATTCCAGCTGCAAATCTCTTGTTGAATGTCTCTATTAGCTTAGCACACCTGGAAACTGGGATTGTGACCCATTCCTCAAGGCCACACTGCTCCAACTCTTTCAAGTTCTATGATTTGCATTGGTGTCCAGCCATCTTTAATTCATGCCACAGATTCTCCATTGGATTGAGGTCTGGGCTTTGACTCGGCCATTCCAAGACGTTTAAACCCCTCCAGTGTGCCTTTAGCAGTATGTTGAGGGTCATTCCGTGTCCTGCTGGAAGGTGAACCTTCATCCCAGTCTCGAATCTCTGACAGACTCAAACAGGTTGTCCCCGTATTGAATGCCATCCATCATTCCTTCAGTCCTGCCCAGTTTTCCTGTAAAGCCTGATACTGCCACCGCCAGGCTTCACTGTTTGAATGGTGATCTTGGGGTGATAGGAAGTGTTGGGTTTGTACCACACAAGGCGTTTCCCATGATGGGCCAAGAAAGTTCAATTTCAGTCTCATCTGAGCAGAGAACCTTCTTCTACTTGTTTGTGGAGTCCACCACATGCTGTTGGGCAAACTCCAAATGTGTTTCTTTAATTTCTTCTTTAAGGAATGGCTTTTTTTTCTGGCCACTGTCCCACAAAGCCTCCCTCTGTGGAGTGCATGGCTTAAAGTGGTCCTATGGACAGAGACTCCAATCTCCTCTGTGGATCTTTGCAGCTCCTTCAGTATTCTCCTTGGTATCTTTGTTGCATCTCTGATGAATGCCCTCCACGCCCGGTCTCTGAGTTTTGGTGGGCAGCCTTGTCTGGTCAGGTGTGTAGTGGTACCAGATTCATTCCATTTTTGTATAATGAGTTTAATGGTGCTCCATGGGCAGTACCCATGCTTATTAGTGTGCCAACTGACAATTCTTTAACTCATGCGGCTGGGTTTGCCCGCCTTATGATCTGTGCACTATGCCCTAATTCATCTTAATGTTGGCGCCAGCCATTTCCATGGGATACTTTTTTATAAGCCAACCCTGATCTCTACTTCTACACAAGTTTGTCTCTGACCTGCATGGACAGCTCCTTGGTGTTCATGTTGCTGGCTCAGTGGTGTTGCGGACTCAGGAGCCTTTCAGAATTGGCATCATGTGACTGATCATGTGACACTTTGATTGCACAGTTTATTAAACTTCAAAGGATTAAGCCCTAAAAACAAGGAGAACTGTGCAAGAACATTTATCTTCTTTATAATACAGTCAACAAACCTTTACTGTATGTAGTGACATTCTTGATCACAAAGCCTCTTGCCCCAATAGCCTCACCATCTTTCTTGCTACATGGTGCAGGACAAAAAAAGGCATTCATATAGCGCCTTGCACAGTAAACGGCACTGCATTCCAAGTGTTCTCCATCAGTGAATATTTCCTTTCCATTGCGGTTGATGCCATTGCTTGTTTTTCCATTTAAACAGCAATACGTTCAGTGTGGGGGCGGCACGGTGGCGCAGTGGTAGCGCTGCTGCCTCGCAGTTAGGAGACCTGAGGTTCGCTTCCCGGGTCCTCCCTGCGTGGAGTTTGCATGTTCTTCCCCGTGTCTGCATGGGTTTCTTCCGGGCGCTCCGGTTTTCCTCCCACAGTCCAAAGACATGCAGGTTAGGCGGATTGGTGATTCTAAATTGGCCTTAGTGTGTGCTTGGTGTGGTGGGTGTGTTTGTGTGTGTCCTGCGGTGGGTTGGCAACCTGCTCGGGATTGGTTCCCTGCCTTGTGCCCTGTGTTGGCTGGGATTGGGCTCCAGCAGACCCCCGTGACCCTGTGTTCGGAATTCAGCGGGTTGGAAAATGGATGGATGGACGTTCAGTGGGCGTGGTTAAAAGAACCTCCGAGGGGGCGTGTCAAAAGACTGGCGCAGGCGCTCAAGGTCCTCGAGTGTGTCCGAAAATCCCCCGAAAACGTCTAAGGCCTCCATGCGTCCTGTCGGCTTACATCTATTTTTCAGAGCAGACTCGGCGCCTCTGAAAAGCTGGATTAACATGAAGTGACTTCACTGTCCCCCCCCCCCCCCAACACCAAATCAGCATCTGTCGCGTTATATCTTTTTCCTGAGACCTTGACAAGAGGCCAGAAATATGGAAATACTGAAAGAACTAATTAGATGTGCTCACCGGGTCGGGCATCTTATTTGTAATTATCATTAAGATTTCTTTGCGTTCATTCGGATTCATTTTAAATGTTCCCTAAAACTTCTCAAATTCACACACACGCCAACAACGCCCTACGCCGTCTCACACCATTAAATCTTCACCGATAGCGCCAGGCAGGTGTCGCACATCAATTCAATGCAAAGCAATACATAATGAAGCCGTCGATTGCTCAATTCTTCTTGAAAATGGCAATGAATCATTGAAAAAAAGCAGCGAGGCAAATGAGCCGGGCCGATGAGATAAAAAAGATAAAACGGTTTGGGGGGATCAAAGACGCTCACCGCCGCTTGATTTAATTAGTGTCACAAGAGCCCATCTGCACCCTCGTGTAAATGAGGTTTTTCTTTTAAGCCGCAACAGAGACGCGTCTTTAAAGCCGTAACCCTCCAGTAGTTCTAATTATCTGTTTACTTTGTTCGTAATAAAGCAGTCCGCACCGCAAACGGGAACGGAGGCAGCGAACAGAGAGACTGACCCGCATGCACGAGTGTCTGTGTGTGTGTGAGCGTGTGCGTGCGTGCGCGCGCCCGCCCTCTCGCCCGCGCCGCCTATTCTTTGCCTTTCTCCATTACAGAGAGTAGCAAAAACGTGGGGATAATACAAACACTGAAAGAAAAAAAAAACACGCCAGGTTACCAAAGGGCATATTTACTTGCCCTCATATATACAAATCGGCTCCATTAAAAATAAGCTCAGGAACAAGATGAAGAAGAGAAAGGAAAAAAGTCACACGTCAAGCCATCCGGGACCTTTATATTTAACTTAGTCTCAGTTAAGTGACACTCAAGGTGTGAATATTAAAACGCTGTTTCCGTCTATGAACTTATACATACACAGAGTGTATTTAACACCAGCGATTTTGCTCAAACCAGTAAATCGCTTCGATTTCATTGTCCCAAGGGGTAATTTGGTTTGTCAGCAGGTTTCTTTACACAGAAAGACCCAAGACATCACATTAAAAACACAGCAAAGAGGAAGTCGGCAGTTAAATGTAGACTTTGTACAAAATAAATAAAATAAAGTTGCAGGAATATGCACGTTTAGCGTCGTATGGCCTTGGGCTCCTCTTTGCTGCGCACCTTGAATTATTCATTTTTACGCCGCCTCTTTTCCATAGTTACGCACGGGAAACAATGTCAAAAAAAAAAACCGGGGTACTCGTGTGTTATAACCCCGGCACAGGCAACAGAAAAAACTTAATCGTTATTTACAAAACAAAAACAAGAATACATAATATTTTATTTTTATTTACTTATCAGATGTTACTTCTGTTGCGAAGTTTCTAATATCGTTAAGTATAACATCGAAAGGGTCACCGTGAATGGAGAAGCGCTATCTGGGTTGATTGGTGTGGTTACAACATACACGAGTACCATCGGACAAAATCGGAATGGTGTTTCACTTAGCGCGTGAAGTCGGTGCGCAAAGCGCACGCGCGGTAAAAGACCGACAGACCGAAACTCATTTCTACTTGTTGAGGCCCGTTCGATTGTCTCTCAGTCTACAAGTGACAGGGTTTCGTCGGTGTCGCATAGCTAACGATGCCACAGCTGAGGATGCCAGACTCTGCTGATGGACGAAGAGTTGCGACTGCTATTACTGTGTTTAACAGGAAGAAAAGGAGAAGACGAAGTGTCAGACCTTTAGACCAAAAGCGGGGAAGGAAGGGCGGGAGTAATATTCACGTGATGAGCAGATGCATTTCAAATGGTTTACCATGTCTTCGCTGCGTTATGATGACCAGTTGCATCATATTGCGCCCTTTGCTCACCATTCTGGTGTCCCTGCAACCAGCCTCTTTTTGAAATTCCCTATTTTGGATACACGGCTGCTACCCTGAGGTGGGCCCAGGTGCAGACCTCCGCAGCTCCGCGATTCAGTAGTTTCAATGGACAGCCAATTGGATTGGAGGTTTTTGTTGCCTGGTTTACTTGGCTGGAGTCAGATAATCCTCTCCCCAACCCTAATCTTAGCCATAGTGTAACCAGTCGGATCACTGACTTGTAATGTAAAGCGACAACCTGATCAGGAGGCCTGAAGCTAGAGTCTTTTTGGTGGCAAGTGCCCGACATGATGAGAAAAATTTCTGCGCAAGGCTGTGTCTCCAAATCTGATGTCATTTTCACCACATTACTACAAATGTTTGTGAAGTGTTGGAATGACAAATGCAATGTATATGTTTCTGTGTTGCTATTTAGTATGAGATTTGTCAAAGCATTGTTAAAGTTTCTGATGCGCCATCTGTTGGGAATGACAAATGCAATGCATATGTTCCTTTTTTGTCATTTGGTATAGAATTTGTCAAAGCAGTGTTAAAGTTTGTGGTGAACCATCTGTTGGAATGAAAAATGCAATGCACATGTCTCAGTTTTTTGCCATTTGTTATGAGATTTATCAAAGCATTGTTAAAGTTCATGATGTGCCATCTGTTGGAAAGGAAAATGCAATGCATGTGTCTCTGTTTTTTGGTCATTGGGTATGAGATTAGTTAAAAACTGTTAAAAATCTGTGATGCACCATCTGTTGGAATGACAAATGCAATACGTATGTCTCTATTTTTTGGCCATTGGGTATGAGTTTAGTCAAAGCAGTGTTAAAAATTTGTGATGCACCATCTGTTGGAATGGAAAGAGGAGATAGTGCCCTTCCTTTTAAATAGTTTCAAAGCATGATCGGTATTACTGCATGGAATGGCTGATTTATTATTTATTATTCGCATATGGCTACAAAACACCATTTTCAACAACAATTCCTTAAGTGTCCTAATGGTCAACTCCTGTAGCTTATCCTTAGTTCTGTTTACATGCTAATCAGTTATTAAAGAAACCTTTGTAATTGAAATAGCACCACGGACACCTGCCATTCTGTTCACTTGGGTTGCAAGGTGCCAGCTTTCCCAAAGTCCAAATCTGGGATTCATAATGAAGGTTACTCCGTGCAACAAGTAACTAAAGATTTCTTACAAAGTTGTCTATTACTGTCTGGAGAGAAGTGGAGAAGATGGGAAGCAGGATCTGACCAGGGTAGAAGAGAAAGAGAAGAAGGGTCCAGATGGACAATTCCATGAGAGGAGGAGCATGACCTCAGAGTGTGTAGTGTGAGAAACAAACGCCTCACAGGTCCTCAGTTGGGATGTTCATTAGGTACACACCACATACCAGCGTCATCTGAAATACAGAAGAGACGACTCCAGGATGCTGACTGTGATGCGCTTTTCCAGTCATCTTCTTTCCCATGTCTGCGTTCTTTGGCCCATTTTATCTTTTAATCTTTTCAGATGTGGCCTTTTCTTTTGAAACTATGCCCAAAAATAGTCACCATTATAGATTTGAAATATTAAAATGTCTGCTTCAGTGTAAAAGTCTGAAATCTAAATATTTTTGATTGTCATAGAAATCTGTTTTTTTACACTCTAATGGGGGTCCATGGGGGGGGGGGGGTAATAAAAAGATTAAAAATAAAAAAAACAACTCCATTTTCATAATCCTTGACCATGAAATAGTGTAAAACGACACCCCACATGCCTATGTTTGAAATGTGTCATTTTTAACTTTCTTGGGGGGCTCGGACCACCAGTGATGGATCAAGCATCAAAGAAATGATCATAATTGTGATAAGCAACCTTGAAGTATCAGACACAAAGCTCCACATGACTGTATTAACAACTCCCATTTTTTCCAATGAGTAACTTTGACCCCTCGTATCCCATTAGGGGTCTCTTGATATGTTGTGCACAACTTTTAAGCCCTTCTGGTCATTTCTTCTATTGGTTTATTCTTAATCAGGGGGTTCCTTCCTGCACAAAAAAATTCTACAAATTATGGCATGATAGGACAAGAGTGACAGAAGTGTGTGTGGGGGGGGGGCCCAGACCTCAAGACGAGGCGAATGGTCATAAGTGGGGGTTTTCTTGTAGCGGTGAGTTTGAAGGGGCCAGACAATAAAAAATTGATGTCAAATCACTTAAAAGTCATTCTAATGAGCTCAATAAGAGAAGAGAATAAATAAAAAATAAATAAATAAATAAAAGACCCTTCGAATGTCAAATTGGTTGAACAAAGACCTGCAGTCCACGGGGTCCCCAGGACTGAGGCTGAGAGCCAGTGACCTAATAAATGACACAAATGCGTCTCACGCCTTCAAAAACTCCGCCCCCTCAAGCTGCAAACTGAGATCATCCCGCCGTGGTCAGAACACGTTAGTGGGCTGGGGTCAGAGGTCACCTAAAGAAATGGCTGGCGGCCACGTGCGAGCACCGATTGCTCCAAGTGCCCTGACCTGAATGAAAAGGGAGGTCAAAGGAAACATCTCTCGGGGCAGACCTCTTGAACCCATGGGCTCTGGAAAGTGTCTCACCCTCGAGGCACCAGAAGCAAAATCCAGAAGCCAGGCAGAGAGGAAAGTGTGGGCCGAGGTCAGCAGCAGCGATCTGTGCGGAGGTGAAGCGTAAACTCGGAGCGAGTCAGAAAATCATCAAAGTGCCGCGTCTAAGTAGGTCAGCGCATCCGCTAACGAGAAAGAAGAAGCAGAAAGCCAAGTACAGTGCATCCGGAAAGTATTCACAGCGCATCACTTTTTCCACATTTTCTTATGTTACAGCCTTATTCCAAAATGGATTAAATTCATTTTTTTCCTCAGAATTCTACACACAACACCCCATAATGACAACGTGAAAAAAGTTTACTTGAGATTTTTGCAAATTTATTAAAAATAAAAAAATTGATAAAGCACATGTACATAAGTATTCACAGCCTTTGCCATGAAGCTCAAAATTGAGCTCAGGTGCCTCCTGTTTCCCCTGATCATCCTTGAGATTTTCTGCAGCTTCATTGGAGTCCACCTGTGGTAAACTCAGTTGACTGGACATGATTTGGAAAGGCACACACCTGTCCATAGAAGGTCCCACAGTTGACAGTTCATGTCAGAGCACAAACCAAGCATGAAGTCAAAGGAATTGTCTGTAGACCTCCGAGACAGGATTGTCTTGAGGCACAAATCTGGGGAAGGTTACAGAAAAATTTCTACTGCTTTGAAGGTCCCAATGAGCACAGTGGCCTCCATCATCCGTAAGTGGAAGAAGTTCGAAACCACCAGGACTCTTCCTAGAGCTGGCCGGCCATCTAAACTAAGTGATCGGGGGAGAAGGGCCTTAGTCAGGGAGGTGACCAAGAACCTGATGGTCACTCTGTCAGAGCTCCAGAGGTCCTCTGTGGAGAGGGGAGAACCTTCCAGAAGGACAACCATCTCTGCAGCAATCCACCAATCAGGTCTGTATGGTAGAGTGGCCAGACGGAAGCCACTCCTTAGTAAAAGGCACATGGCAGCCCGCCTGGAGTTTGCTAAAAGGCACCTGAAGGACTCTCAGACCATGAGAAAGAAAATTCTCTGGTCTGATGAGACAAAGATTGAACTCTTTAGTGTGAATGCCAGGTGTCACGTTTGGAGGAAACCAGGCACCGCTCATCACCAGGCCAATACCATCCCTACAGTGAAGCATGGTGGTGGCAGCATCATGCTGTGGGGATGTTTTTTAGCGGCAGGAACTGGGAGACTAGTCAGGATAAAGGGAAAGATGACTGCAGCAATGTACAGAGACATCCTGGATGAAAACCTGCTCCAGAGCGCTCTTGACCTCAGACTGGGGCGACGGTTCATCTTTTAGCAGGACAACGACCCTAAGCACACAGCCAAGATATCAAAGGAGTGGCTTCAGGACAACTCTGTGAATGTCCTTAAGTGGTCCAGCCAGAGCCCAGACTTGAATCCGATTGAACATCTCTGGAGAGATCTTAAAATGGCTTAAAATCGATTGCACCTGAAGGTCCAGCTTGTGGTGTTCTAACAACACAATGGAAACAAAAGAAAGACGGCAAGTAACTCCACGAAAGAGCACAAGTCAGGGGTCGGAGAGGAGAAGAACATCTGCCAGTCGCTGAATATCCAGTTAAACCAGTGGAAAGAGCGAAACAGAGCTGGAACTCTGCTAGAGCGGGTCGTCCAAAGGAAACGAAGACGACGAGTGAGGGACGTCACTAAGAGACCTCTGGAGGAGTCACAAGCTGCAGTGACTGGCCGTTGTCACCAGTCGCCGCCTTATGGAGGAAAAAAAAAAAAATCACACACACACACGACGTCTCGGCAGGAGGGAGTGTGTAGTGAAAGATGGAGATCCTGGTGCATCCAGAGGAAACTAAAGGCACTATATAAATAAAATCTATTATTATTATTAAAATCACATGAGCACAAGGAGAACGTGTAACCTCCACATTATGGTTGCATGGTTTACTGGTACTGAAAAAACGACAACACACACACACACACACACACACACACACACACACACACACACACAGAGGACATCTCAGCAGCAGGAGTGTGTGGTGAAAAATGGAGATCCTGGTATGTCCAGAGGAAACTAAAGGTGCTATATACAGTATATAAAATCTGTTATTATTATTAAAATCACATGAGCACAAGGAGAACATGTAACTTCCACATTAGGGTTGCATGGTTTCCCAGTACTGAAAAAACGACAAAACACAAACACACACACACACACACACAGAGGACATCTCAGCAGCAGGAGTGTGTGGTGAAAGATGGAGATCCTGGTGCGCCCAGAGGGAACTAAAGGTGCTATATACAGTATATAAAATCTGTTATTATTATTAAAATCACATGAGCACAAGGAGAACATGTAACTTCCACATTAGGGTTGCATGGTTTCCCAGTACTGAAAAAACGACAAAACACAAACACACACACACACACACACAGAGGACATCTCAGCAGCAGGAGTGTGTGGTGAAAGATGGAGATCCTGGTGCGCCCAGAGGGAACTAAAGGTGCTATATACAGTATATAAAATCTATTATTATTTTAAAACTCACACGAGCACAAGGAGAACATGTAACCTCCACATTAGGGTTGCATGGTTACTGATACTGATAAAATATGGTAGCACCAGTTCTTTAATTTCCATACAGAAGTAAATGGCCATCTTCAAAAACCTTGCGTTCACTCGGATTAACGCGATCGGAATTTCAAAGGGGCAACCCGCTGTTAAATTGAACATGTGTATTCTATCACCACCTTAGGGGGCTTTTATTGGTCTTCAAAAAATCTATACATTAAAATAAATACGCCGGACCCCCAGCCCCATAATACCCCCCGAACCCCCTCCCCTTTGCTCCTGTAAATGATTCGGCAGAGCAGGGTGGCACGCATTTGTGCAGCAGTGCAGGGAGCTGCACATGTTTGTCGGCTGTGGTTATGGGATAGGGGGTTAGTGTTGGGGGGGGGGGCTTGGGCGGGAGGGTTGGTATCCATTAATCACTTCAGTACTGTACCGGTAACTGAGGTCTGAAAGTGGATGCCAAAGTCAAAATTTTAGTGCCCATCCAACACAACTCCATAGAGAAGGATGCCAGGCTGAGCACTACTCATCATTAACACAAACAAACGGGGGGGGGCTATAAATAAATAAAAAAAAACAAAGGAGCACAACACACCAGCATGAGAAAGAACACATAAAACATCTGAATAGCTGCAAAGCCAGATGCACTGGAATTTGTTGAAACTGTTAATGAGGCAAACTGCCAAACAAAATGTCGCCACCTACTGGTCAGTTGGAATATGCAGTATGTGACTAAACAGAAAGGTAGGCAGCAATCGGGAAAATGAGTTGACACGTTCAGTGTGTTTATCTGCGCTTCAATACCTCAGTCTCTATTGGCAGGTAAACCGGAGACACCAGTTGAACACACTGATTTCTCCGCACGTAACCCGAATATGCGCAGCCATGTAAACCCTTAACCAGGTTACACTTGAGGATTTTGTAGTCGGCTTGCACATCTGCTGCACCCCATTCACGCAGTCAAAAGGCACAGGTAGAAACACCCACAAGATAACATTTTTTCTGAAACAAATGCTTGGGCGATCGCCAGTGCGGGTGCCAGGTTACTTTGTGCCAACTAACTGACTGGTAGCTAACCTGTAAACACACACACCCCTAATGTTCCAAGCCCGAAGCAAAGCTTATTAGTGTTCGGTGGCTAACCCGTGTGGTTGGACCCCCACCCCCCAGCGTTATGATCAGCACCCGAGGTGAATGCCTAATTCACCTTAATGGTGGCGCCAGCCCTTGCAATTGCATTATCCATCCATCCATCCATCCATTGTCTCCCGCTTATCCGAGGTCGGGTCGCGGGGCAGCAGCTTGAGCAGAGATGCCCAGACTTCCCTCTCCCCGGCCACTTCTTCTAGCTCTTCCAGGAGAATCCCAAGGCATTCCCAGGCCAGCCGGGAGACATAGTCCCTCCAGCGTGTCCTGGGTCTTCCCCGGGGCCTCCTCCCGGTTGGACGTGCCCGGAACACTCACCAGGGAGGCGTCCAGGAGGCATCCTGATCAGATGCCCCGAGCCACCTCATTCTGACTCCTCTCGAGGCGGAGAGCAGTGGCTCTACTCTGAGCCCGTCCCGGATGACTGAGCTTCTCACCTTATACTTTAAGGGAGAGCCCAGACACCCTGCGGAGGAAACTCAATTTCAGCCGCTTGTATTCGCGATCTCGTTCTTTCGGTCACTACCCATAGCTCCATGACCATAGGTAGAGGGGTAGGAACGTAGATCGACTGGTAAATTGAGGAGCTTTGCCTTGCGGCTCAGCACCTTTTTCACCACGACAGACCAATGCAGAGCCCCTCATCACTGCGGACGCCGCACCGATCCGCCTGTCGATCTCACGCCTCCATTCTTCCCTCACCTCGTGAACAAGACCCCGAGATACTTGAACTCCTCCACTTGAGGCAGGATCTCGCTACCAACCCTGAGAGGGCACTCCACCCTTTTCCGGCTGAGGACCATGGTCTCGGATTTGGAGGTGCTGATTCTCATCCCAGCCGCTTCACACTCGGCGGCGAATCGATCCAGAGAGAGCTGAAGATCACTGCCTGATGAAGCAAACAGGACAACATCATCTGCAAAAAGCAGTGACCCAATCCTGAGCCCACCAAACTGGACCCCCTCAACACCCTGGCTGCGCCTAGAAATTCTGTCTATAAAAGTTATGAACAGAATCGGTGACAAAAAAAAAAAAAAAAAAAAAAAAAAAAAAAAAAAAAAAAAAAAAAAAAAAAAAAAAAAAATAAAAAAAAAAAAAAAAAAAAGGGCAGCCCTGGCGAGTCCAACTCTCACTGGAAACGGGTTCGACTTACTGCCGGCAATGCGGACCCAGCTCTGGCACCGATCGTAGAGGGACTGAACAGCCCTTATCAGGGGGGCCGGTACCCCATACTCTTGGAGTACCCCCCACAGGATTCCCCGAGGGACATGGTCGATTGCCTTTTCCAAGTCCACAAAACACATGTAGACTGGTTGGGCAAACTCCCATGCACCCTCCAGGACCCTGCTAAGGGTATAGAGCTGGTCCACTGTTCTGCGACCAGGACGAAAACCACACTGTTCCTCCTGAGTCCGAGGCTCGACTATCCGACGGACCCTCCTCTCCAGGACCCCTGAATAGACTTTTCCAGGGAGGCTGAGGAGTGTGATCCCTCTGTAGTTGGAACACACCCTCCGATCCCCTTTCTTAAAGAGGGGGACCACCACCCCGGTCTGCCAATCCAGAGGCACTGTCCCTGATGTCCATGCGATGTTGTAGAGACGTGTCAACCAAGACAGTCCTACAACATCCAGAGCCTTGAGGAACTCCGGGCGTATCTCATCCACCCCCGGGGCCCTGCCACCAAGGAGTTTTTTGACCACCTCGGTGACCTCAGTCCCAGAGATGGGGAGCCCACCTCTGAGTCCCCAGGCTCTGCTTCCTCATTGGAAGGCATGCTATTGGGATTGAGGAGGTCTTCGAAGTACTCCCCCCACCGACCCACAACGTCCCGAGTCGAGGTCAGCAGCGCACCATCCCCACCATACACAGTGTTGACACTGCACTGCTTCCCCTTCCTGAGACGCCAGATGGTGGACCAGAATCTCCTCGAAGCCGTCCAAAAGTCGTTCTCCATGGCCTCCCCAAACTCCTCCAATTGCATTATTCCTTCGTTATTATTATCTGAGCAGTGCCGGGTAGAAAGAAAGCAGCACATGTATGGATATGCCAGTCCTTTCCATGGCTCAGCCACACAGCCAAGAAGAAAGCAGTGTGTGCGGAGTGCAATCCAGGAACAGAAATATATATATGTGATAAAAGGCAGGCGCTATATGAGTGCTGACCCGACACAGACTGACACCGGAAGCACACGTAAAATAAATAAACTTTTTACTTTTCTTCACCCGGGGGCCACGTCTTCCCCGTGTCCCTCAAGCAGAACACAGTCCCAGCACTAAGCACAAACCACACAAAATAAACTCCTTTGTTTCTCTCCGTGATCCTCCACTCTTCCCAGGCAGCGTTGTCCCTCTTCCTCACGACTCTGGCTCCCGGAGTAGTGGCTGCTGACTTATTTTATAGACCAGCCAAAAGTGCTCCAGGTGCTTGATCACCCGTTTCCAGTTGCACTCCCGGGTGTGGCTGAAGAAAAGTGCCCAGACGGGCTCAGGAACCCCTGCAGCGTCCCCTGGCGGCCACTCCAGATCCAAGCAGGGCTGTGGAGAACTCCATCTCCCAGGGAGCCCTGCGGGTATCTGAGGCAGCACTGTCACTGCCACCCAGCATTCCGGGTGAGGTACTGTGCAGCCCATGGCTGTTCCCCCAGACCAAGTACAGAAGGGGTATCCCAGCCAGACATGGGCCCCAGCCGTCCGCCACAGTATATTATATATAAAGTATTCATCCACAGATCTGCCTATGAATCTGTGGAAACAGGGGGATCAGGTGACGCAGCAGCCAGCGTTCACACCGCGAATCATCCGTGGCTCGAGATGTAAAAATAAGATGAATGCGATTTACTTCTCAGTACACGAAGAACTAAAAAAATTTGTAAAATAAGAAAATAACTACAGACTCCATGCCTGATTCATGTTGGCCGATGACGACAACTTTTGAGTCATTCCTGCGCAGCGTACCGAGGTCGCAGCGTTTTGCCAACGGAGAATTCCAGATGCATACTTGCCCGTGTAAACGGAGTTTTTTAAGAAACCAGGGCTTGAATTCATCAGGCGTCTCAGAATTAGGCCTGGGAGGTTTGCACTAGAAGTCACACTGGGATGAGAACTGCTCCCACCTCAGAGCAGGACATGAGAAGTTTGTTACAAAGCATCCCAGTCTCTGTGCTAGCTAAGAGAAGGAATCTTACGTCTCAAATTTGCGGCACACCTTGCTGTAAAATGCCACTCATAATGACATTTTCTATTTTACAGATACTAATGCTAAGGCTTCTCCACTAAAGATAATAAGTATTATAAACAACAATAATAAGAGGAAAACATAATAAAGGTGGCATTCTGCGGAAAGCTTCACTGAATTGTTGCCACTTTTCATTCCAACAGATGGTTCACCCACACACATTAATGTTGCTTTCTACGAATACCATACCAAATGATGTGCACCAGAGACATATGCATTTGTCATTCCAACAGATGGTGCAGTACAAACATTGCTTTTACAATGCTTTTACAAAATCCTATTCCAAATGGAATATTGCAGAGGCATATGCATTGCATTTGTCATTTCAACAGATGGCACATAAGAAACATTTATAGTAAAAAATGCACTGTAGTTGTCATTCCAACAGATGGCACATTACAAACATTACCACTGCTTTTACATATCCCATACCAAACTGATAACAGAGAAATATGAATTGTATTTATCATTCCAACTGATGATGCATCACAAACATTAACACTCTGCTATCAGAGTTCTTACACCAAAATTGAACATAACAGTAATATAGCCATTGCATTTGTCATTCCAACAGAGCGTGCAGTACAAACGATTTACGCGGCTTTTTACCAATCCCCCCATACAACCGATACATATGTATTATATGTGTCATTCCAACAGACGGCACATAAACATTTATAGTAGTAAAATGTGCTGTAGATGCCATTCCAACAGATGGTGCATCACAAACATTACCTCTGCTTTTACAATTCCCATTCTAAATGACATATACACAGACGTATGCATCGTATTAATCATTCCAACAAATGGTGCATCACTGACATTAGCACTGCTATCACGAGTCCCACACCAAATTGAACATACCACTGACATATTCATTGCATTTGTCATTCCAACAGATAGTACATCACAAATATTAACACTGCTTTTTATGAACCCCATAGCAAATGGCATACAACAGAGACATATGCATTGTACTTGTTGTTCTAACAGACAGTACATAATAATAAACATTTATAGTAATAAAATGCAACAGGTGGCACATCCCAAATATTATCATGGCTTTTACAAATCCCATACCAAACTGCACATAACACAGACATATGCATTGCATTTATCATTTCAACAGATGGCGCAGCACAAACACTAACATTGTTTTTACAAATCCCATACAAAAATAGCAAATGAGAGACATATGCATTGGATTTGTTGTTCCAAACATGCGGTGTATAACAAACACTTAAAGTAATAAAATGTACTTGTCATTCCAACAGATGATGCAAAACAAACACTTATAGTAATAAAATGCATTGCATTTGCCATTCCAACAGATGGTGCATAACAAACACTTAAAGTAATAAAATGTACTTGTCATTCCAACAGATGATGCAAAACAAACACTTACAGTAATCAAACATCATTGCATTTGTCATTGACATGTTAAGAAACCAGGCTTCCATTTTCAATGCAGAAGCAGACGACTTCGTTTCTTTTTGCAAACATTCTAACAATATCCTGTGTTACAAGCTTGGCTGTCATAACCAATTCAACATTGTTGCAAGCGTTAAGAATGGAAAAAAAAAACTCCTTTGCAAAGCAGCAGGTCCAACAGGCACTCAAATGGCAGCTGTGCAAACTTGCAATCATTCAAATAATACGTCGGGCTTACTCTTCAGCTCCAAAGATTGTCAACTACAGATGGGACGAGTTCAGCATTAGTTTCCAAAACGCTAACTCAGCTAAGGCCCCGTGCCACGCCGGTCACATGATAGCCAAAATCAACCAACTGACCACAAGATTTTTTTTTTCAGAATGCCAATAACTGTCTGCACATGTTAGCCTCGCACCAGGAAAGGCTATCAAATTTAATGGGGGGGGGGGGGGAGGTTGACCGTAAAACAAGCAAAGTCTCCACTGTCATTTGTTTATACACAAATTCTAAACTCAAAATTGAAAGCAGAAGCCAAGCACCAGGAATTGTAAGGAGCAAAACACAAAGGTTGTTATTGATTTGAAGATTCAAAAAACTCAAGATGGTGACGTACCCGACGGGAAAATTCTTTACGGTGGCGTGTTGAGGACTTGGATCAGGGGCAGCTCTACTATCAGGGTGTTCTGGGCAGCCTGTTTCTGGCAAGAGACCTTTGATTCAAATTTCCAATGACATAATGATCCGAGTCTCCATGCACCCAAATCTAGAGTGGGGAAATACCATGCTGCATTAATCACATGCAGTCCCCTAAGTTGCATGTGGAGGTCTTCATCTAGGATTGGCAATCAGTCAATCAGGTGAATTCTGGCACTGTGCATCATAACTACCATCAATGAGCCACAGTAACAGTGACAAAAAATGGTGGCATCCCTGGAAAAACAACATGGCTCTGAAAGTGAGGTTTCCAAAAACATTTGCAGATGATGCATCACAGACAGACATTCACACTCTCATGAGTCCCACACCCAATTGAATATAACAGTAACATATTCATTTCATTTGTCATTCCAACAGATGGTGCATTACAAACATTAATGCTGCTTTTTACGAATCCCATACCAAATGGCATACAACAAATACATATGCATTTCATCTGTCATTCCAACAGACAGTACATAAACATTTAGAGTAATAAAATGTACTGTAGATGTCATTCCAACAGATGGTGCATCACAGATGTTAACACTATCATGAGTTCCACACCAAACTGAACATAACAATGACATATTCATTGCATTTGTCATTCCGACAGATGGTGCATTACAAACATTAATGCTGCTTTTTATGAATCCTATACCAAATGACATATAACAAATATATATGCATTGCATTAGTAATTCCAACAGATGGCACATCACAAACATTTGTAGTAATGAATTTTATTGCAAATGTTGAAATGAAAAATGCAATACAGTTTATTACTACCTGCGTTACAAAATACATTCCAACAGATGGTGCAGGGCAAATGTTAACACATCTCAGACAGGTAGCACAGCTAGTATCAAGAATAATACAGAGACATACAAACACACACAAAACACCAATGAGAGTTAATCCCAATAAAAGATATGTTTACTTCACAATGACTGATCCATATCCATACTATTAGAAGAATTACCTTATCACTTACAAAACTATTCATGAGAAGGAAACTATCCAGCTTGATAAAAGAAACATTGCCCATCCAGTTGTATGTCTCTGTCATTCTAACAAAGGGAACATCATAAACATTAACACTGCTCTTACAGATACTATAGCAAATGACATATAACAGTCATGCATTGCATTTGTCATTCCAGCAGATGGTGCATCCAAAACATTTGCAGTAATGCCTTTTATTGCTACACATGCTTGTAATGTGCCATCTGTTGGAATGACAAATGTGATGCATTTGATTACTACATGCATTACACAATAAATTGCAACAGATCATGTACTAGTATATAAGTGATACAGATTGCATTTACGATTCCAACATATAGCACATCACAAACATTAACACAGCTTGTATGAACCCTTTAAGAAAATGGCAAATACATCACACTTGTTATTCCAACAGATGGCACATCAGAAACATTAACACATCTTGTATGAATTCTACAACAAACGGCATATGCATTGCATTTGTCATTCCGACAGATGGCACATAACAAACATTGACACTGCTTGTATTAATCCTATAACAAACGGTATATGGATTGCATTTGTCATTCTGACAGATGGCGCATCACAAACATTAACACTGCTTGCATGAATCCTATAATAAACAGCATACGCATTGCACTTGTCATTTGGATAGATGGAGCATCACAAACATTAATACTGCTTGTATGAACCCTATAACAAACGGCATACGCATTGCACTTGTCATTCCAACAGATGGCGCATCACAAACATTAATACTGCTTGTATGAACCCTATAACAAACGGCATACGCATTGCACTTGTCATTCCAACAGATGGCGCATCACAAACATTAATACTGCTTGTAAGAATGCTATAATGGCATATGCACTGCACTTGTCATTCCAACAGATGGCACATCACAAACATTTGTTGTAAAGCATTTTACTTGTACAAATAATAGCCATTGTGATGTGCCATGTTCTTTTTACTGTATACATTACAAAATATATTCATATACAGTGGTGTGAAAAACTATTTGCCCCCTTCCTGATTTCTTATTCTTTTGCATGTTTGTCACACAAAATGTTTCTGATCATCAAACACATTTAACCATTAGTCAAATATAACACAAGTAAACACAAAATGCAGTTTGTAAATGGTGCTTTTTATTATTTAGGGAGAAAAAAAAATCCAAACCTACATGGCCCTGTGTGAAAAAGTAATTGCCCCCTGAACCTAATAACTGGTTGGGCCACCCTTAGCAGCAATAACTGCAATCAAGCATTTGCGATAACTTGCAATGAGTCTTTTACAGCGCTCTGGAGGAATTTTGGCCCACTCATCTTTGCAAAATTGTTGTAATTCAGCTTTATTTGAGGGTTTTCTAGCATGAACCGCCTTTTTAAGGTCATGCCATAGCATCTCAATTGGATTCAGGTCAGGACTTTGACTAGGCCACTCCAAAGTCTTCATTTTGTTTTTCTTCAGCCATTCAGAGGTGGATTTGCTGGTGTGTTTTGGGTCATTGTCCTGTTGCAGCACCCAAGATCGCTTCAGCCTTCAGGATTTTTTGGTAGACAGTAGAATTCATGGTTCCATCTATCACAGCAAGCCTTCCAGGTCCTGAAGCAGCAAAACAACCCCAGACCATCACACTACCACCACCATATTTTACTGTTGGTATGATGTTCTTTTTCTGAAATGCTGTGTTCCTTTTACGCTGGATGTAACGGGACATTTGCCTTCCAAAAAGTTCAACTTTTGTCTCATCAGTCCACAAGGTATTTTCCCAAAAGTCTTGGCAATCATTGAGATGTTTCTTAGCAAAATTGAGACGAGCCCTAATGTTCTTTTTGCTTAACAGTGGTTTGCGTCTTGGACATCTGCCATGCAGGCCGTTTTTGCCCAGTCTCTTTCTTATGGTGGAGTCGTGAACACTGACCTTAATTGAGGCAAGTGAGGCCTGCAGTTCTTTAGACGTTGTCCTGGGGTCTTTTGTGACCTCTCGGATGAGTCGTCTCTGCGCTCTTGGGGTAATTTTGGTCGGCCGGCCACTCCTGGGAAGGTTCACCACTGTTCCATGTTTTTGCCATTTGTGGATAATGGCTCTCACTGTGGTTCGCTGGAGTCCCAAAGCTTTAGAAATGGCTTTATAACCTTTACCAGACTGATAGATCTCAATTACTTCTGTTCTCATTTGTTCCTGAATTTCTTTGGATCTTGGCATGATGTCTAGCTTTTGAGGTGCTTTTGGTCTACTTCTCTGTGTCAGGCAGCTCCTATTTAAGTGATTTCTTGATTGAAACAGGTGTGGCAGTAATCAGTCCTGGGGGTGGCTACGGAAATTGAACTCAGGTGTGATACACCACAGTTAGGTTATTTTTTAACACGGGGGCAATTACTTTTTCACACAGGGCCATGTAGGTTTGGATTTTTTTTCTCCCTAAATAATAAAAACCATCATTTAAAAACTGCATTTTGTGTTTACTTGTGTTATATTTGAGTAATGGTTAAATGTGTTTGATGATCAGAAACATTTTGTGTGACAAACATGCAAAAGAATAAGAAATCAGGAAGGGGGCAAATAGTTTTTCACACCACTGTAGATGATGCACTATAAACATTAAATGCTGAGGTCTATGTTTTAGCTGGGTAGCACAGCTAAAGTATAAGCGGGTTAGGAAATGACTGGATTGATGGATGGATTATTATAGTCTCTATACAATTTTAAGTCCATCCATCCATCCATCCATTGTCTCCCGCTTATCCGAGGTCGGGTCGCGGGGGCAGCAGCTTGAGCAGAGATGCCCAGACTTCCCTCTCCCCGGCCACTTCTTCTAGCTCTTCCGGGAGAATCCCAAGGCGTTCCCAGGCCAGTCGAGAGACATAGTCCCTCCAGCGTGTCCTGGGTCTTCCCCGGGGCCTTCTCCCGGTTGGACGTGCCCGGAACACCTCACCAGGGAGGCGTCCAGGAGGCATCCTGATCAGATGCCCGAGCCACCTCATCTGACTCCTCTCGATGCGGAGGAGCAGCGGCTCTACTCTGAGCCCCTCCCGGATGACTGAGCTTCTCACCCTATCTTTAAGGGAAAGCCCAGACACCCTGCGGAGGAAACTCATTTCAGCCGCTTGTATTCGCGATCTCGTTCTTTCGGTCACTACCCATAGTTCATGACCATAGGTGAGGGTAGGAACATAGATCGACTGGTAAATTGAGAGCTTTGCCTTGCGGCTCAGCTCCTTTTTCACCACGACAGACCGATGCAGAGCCCTCATTACTGCGGATGCCGCACCGATCCGCCTGTCGATCTCACGCTCCATTCTTCCCTCACTCGTGAACAAGACCCCAAGATACTTGAACTTCTCCACTTGGGGCAGGATCTCGCTACCAACCCTGAGAGGGCACTCCACCCTTTTCCGGCTGAGGACCATGGTCTCGGATTTGGAGGTGCTGATTCTCATCCCAGCCGCTTCACACTCGGCTGCGAACCGATCCAGAGAGAGCTGAAGATCACGGCCTAATGAAGCAAACAGGACAACATCATCTGCAAAAAGCAGTGACCCAATCCTGAGCCCACCAAACCGGACCCCCTCAACACCCTGGCTGCGCCTAGAAATTCTGTCCATAAAAGTTATGAACAGAATCGGTGACAAAGGGCAGCCCTGGCGGAGTCCAACTCTCACTGGAAACGGGTTCGACTTACTGCCGGCAATGCGGACCAAGCTCTGGCACCGATCGTACAGGGACCGAACAGCTCTTATCAGGGGGGCCGGTACCCCATACTCTCGGAGCACCCCCCACAGGATTCCCCGAGGGACACGGTCGAATGCCTTTTCTAAGTCCACAAAACACATGTAGACTGGTTGGGCAAACTCCCATGCACCCTCCAGGACCCTGCTAAGGGTATAGAGCTGGTCCACTGTTCCGCGACCAGGACGAAAACCACACTGTTCCTCCTGAATCCGAGGCTCGACTATCCGACGGACCCTCCTCTCCAGGACCCCTGAATAGACTTTTCCAGGGAGGCTGAGGAGTGTGATCCCTCTGTAGTTGGAACACACCCTCCGATCCCCCTTCTTAAAGAGGGGGACCACCACCCCGGTCTGCCAATCCAGAGGCACTGTCCCTGATGTCCATGCGATGTTGCAGAGGCGTGTCAGCCAAGACAGTCCTACAACATCCAGAGCCTTGAGGAACTCCGGGCGTATCTCATCCACCCCTGGGGCCCTGCCACCAAGGAGTTTTTTGACCACCTCGGTGACCTCAGTCCCAGAGATGGGGGAGCCCACCTCTGAGTCCCCAGGCTCTGCTTCCTCATTGGAAGGCATGTTAATGGGATTGAGGAGGTCTTCGAAGTATTCCCCCCACCGACCCACAACGTCCTGAGTCGAGGTCAGCAGCGCACCATCCCCACCATATACAGTGTTGACACTGCACTGCTTCCCCTTCCTGAGACGCCGGATGGTGGACCAGAATCTCCTCGAAGCCGTCCGAAAGTCATTCTCCATGGCCTCCTATGACGAAAAACAATTTTGGACGGCGTTTTCCCTTGCCCGGACGCGGGTCACCGGGGCCCCACTCTGGAGCCAGGCCTGGAGGTGGGGCTCGATGGCGAGCGCCTGGTGGCCGGGCCTGCACCCATGGGGCTCGGCCGGGCACAGCCCGAAGAGGCAACGTGGGTCCCCCTTCCCATGGGCTCACCACCTATGGGAGGGGCCAAGGAGGTCGGGTGCAGTGTGAGTTGGGTGGTGGCCGAAGGAGGGGACCTTGGCGGTCCAATCCTCGGCTACAGAAACTGGCTCTTGGGACATGGAATGTCACCTCTCTGAAGGGGAAGGAGCCTGAGCTAGTGCGCGAAGTTGAGAGGTTCCGGCTAGATATAGTCGGACTCACCTCGACGCACAGCTTGGACTCTGGAACCAATCTCCTTGAGAGGGGCTGGACTCTCAATTTTAAGTCACTTTGACAAAACGGTCCAAATAAATGACAGGAAGTGTGGCATAGTGGTGAAGGCTTTGGACTTCAGACCCTGAGGTTGTGAGTTCAGATCCCACTACTGACACTTTGTGACCCTGAGGAAGTCACTTCACCTGCCTACTCCAAATGAAAAAACAAACAAAAACAACTGTAATTAATTGTGACTCAAATTTTCAAAGCTACTAAATAATACTAACAATAATGAGTCCAGTAAAAAGCTCTATACAGTATATTGATTGATAAGACTATTTAATTAAGTAAAACTAATTTCATCTCAAAGTCTCCTGGCAGAAAGGCATAAGGCAAACAAGTCGATGTAAAATGAGCGCTCATGCGAAGTACTGAACGTTTGTTGCCATCGATTTGTTTCTTCATAATTAATTCGAATCACTTCCCGGGCTCTGCCGCTTTCTCTCGTCCTCCTTGTTAAAACGATTCGACTGCAGAAGGCTGGAGGCGCGGAGTCGGAGCGGGTCGTACGATGCGGTGCGCGCCACTCATACAAGCGGCAATGAAGAAGCGGCGCAGCCCCCGCGTGCCGAGAGCTGGAAACCACAGGCATGTTTCGCCTTGCATGGCACCTTTTGAAATGAGTGCTCGGCTCGCAGCTCCTATGACTTCATCTCTTGGAACGGCTTTCTGGAAAACAGCAGCAGCTTGATGAGTCGGCTGTTTTCTGCGACTCGCTGACATGCCGTTGTTTCGGTCAGCCTTTTCTTCTGTCTGGCTCACTATTAGGTTTTGATTTATTCCGATCCGGCTTTTCACGGGTTGGGTGTGTGGTGTTTTGGGGGCGGGGTTTGGTTTGGATAGGGGGGTTCGGCTGTTAGCGGTGAACCTCGCCTTTGTTGACAGTTGGTTCAGGACCCTCGTTTTCTGCGCTTGATACTTCATATCCCGGTGTTTTCTTGACCATTGGGTCACTGGCTGCCACCGGAGGGTCGCGAGTTGCTATTGTTTATGATGGTGGAGGTTTGTGGTGGGTCAACGCTCTAACATCCGGGCTAAATTGCCCAGTATGACCCCATCCATTCTGGCACCCTAATCACCCCCGTCTCTAACTGTCTCTCTTTCACCACTTCACCAACTAATAGCTAATGTGTGGTGGGCATAGGGGCGCAAGAATTGCTGCTGTCGCATCATTCAGGTGGGTGCTACACATTGGCAGTGGACAAAGTGGCTCCCTTCTGTCTATGTAAAGCGTTTAGCGAGTAGCGTGAAAGGCGCTATATACATGTTATTATTCATTATTATTCACAAGTGACTGCAAAGCGAGAAAGGCGATATATGTCATTACCTTTTTATCACGTGACTGCAAAGCGAGAAAGGCGATATATGTCATTACCTTTTATTCACTTGACTGCAAAGCGAGAAAGGCGCTATATAAAGGTCATTATTAATTTTATTCATGTAACTGCAAAGCGAGAAAGGCGCTATATGTTAACTTTTATTCATGTGACTGCAGAGTACGAAAGGCGCTATATAAATTCATTATTCATTTTTATTTATTTTTTTAACGTGACTGCAAAGCGATAAAGGCGCTATATAAACGTCATTATTATTATTCACGTGACTGCAAAGTAAAAAGGACGCTGTTTAAACGTCATTATTATTACAGTATTCACAAGTGACTGCAAAGCGAGAAAGGCGATATATGTTAACTTTTATTCACGTGACTGCAGAGTAAGAATGGCGCTATATACATGTCATTAATTTTTATTAATTTTTTTCACATGTGACTGCAAAGCGAGAAAGGTGCTATATGTCAACTTTTATTCACGTGACTGCAGAGTAAGAAAGGCGCTATATAAATCCATTATTCATTTTTATTTATTTTTTCACGTGACTGCAAGCGAGAAAGGCGCCATATAAACGTCATTATTATTGTTCACGTGACTGCAAAGTAAAAAGGCGCTGTTTAAACGTCATTATTATTATTCACAAGTGACTGCAAAGCGAGAAAGGCGCTATATAAATGTTATTATTATTTTTATTCACTTGACCATACAGCGAGAAAGGCGCTATACAAACGTCATTATTAATTTTTTTCACGTGACTGCAAAGCGGGAAAGGCGCTATATAAACGTCATTATTATTATTCACAAGTGACTGCAAAGTAAGAAAGGCGTTATATGTCATTAACTTTTATTCACGTGACTGCAAAGCGAGAAAGGCGCTATATAAATGTCATTACTAATTTCTATTAATTTTTTTTCCACATGTGACTGCTTTGTGAGAAATGCACTATATAAATATCATTAATTTTTATTCACGTGACCACAAGCCTCATTTTCCGTAGCCCTTCCTTCAGTTGCGCTTATCTTTACCTAGTTGTGCCCAAATACTAAGCAGTTATTAGAGAAACCTTTACAGTATTTGCGTCTAATTGCATTTGCACCACTGACTCCTGTTATTCTGTTCACGGAGCTGGTAAGGCCCTGGCTTTCCTAAAGTTCAATTCCAGGTCTAAAAATGTCCAAAATGAAACAGCTCTCTCTCAGTAAACGTGTCAGTCAATCGTTTTTGTGCTCAATGAAGATTATCCCGTGCGATGGATTGCCACGAAAGTGAACCTTTCACACAAAGGTGCCCATTACTGTCTAGAGAGAAGAAGTCAAGCTGGATCTGAGCAGGACAGATGAAGAACGGGGAAAGTCCAGAGGAGAAGGACATGTGAGTGTGCAGTGTGAGAAACAGACACCTCATTAGTCCTCAGGGGGCGTCTTCCTTAAATAAACACCAAAAATCAACTCAGGGATGGTGGCCTTAGAGGTAGAGTTTCAAAGAGAAGCCGTGATAGAAAGAAAAGGTTAAAATGGGCAAAAGAGCACAGACCATGGATGGAAGAGGACTGGCAAAGTGCATCACAGCCAGCATCGTGGCGTCGTCTTTACACTCTTGCATATGCTGCAGGGACTTGGTGTGTATTTAATGAAGACGTTTGTCTTGATCTCATGACCTCATCCTCTTAGGCAGTTGTGCATCTGCACCATCCTCTTCCGCTTCTATTCATTTACATCTTATATATTTGGCGGACGCCTTTATCCAAGGCGACTTGAAACATCCAGTTGATGACATTCCTTTATGTTTTTCAATTTGGTGGGTGAAGTGACTTGCTCAGGGTCCCACAGTGGTGTCAGTAGTGGGATTGGAACTCACAAACTCAGGGTTTGATGTCCCAAAGCCTTAAGCTCTACGCCACACTGGATTTCTTCTCTCCAGATAGTAATAGACACTGTGGCCTGCAGTGGGAGCATCAGCACCCCGAAACCCAACCCAGACATATGCAGACATGAGTTCTTTCACACACACAGGCTTTTATTCAGCTGTGGGAAACTCTTGCCATGAGTTTCCCACCTGCACTGCACAATGCTACACCAATGAACCACACAGCTCTTTGTCTATCCCTCTGTGTCCCAACAGGGCTGTACAGAACTCCAACTCCCATTAAGCCCTGCCTGTGGGAATCTGAGGCACTGCTGCAATCCTGAGGGGGCTGCCACCTACCACTCTCATGATAATATGCCTTTAGCATGAACAAACCTTTCGCCCAGCCGCCGGGTAATTCCATAAAACAGGCATCCCACCCAGGTAAGGGCCCTGGCTGTGCGCCACAACACCTTTGCATGAAATCTTCAACTCCTCGGCCATCTGTCCCATGGAATCATCTGCATTGTGCACAAAAACAATCGACTGACGTGTTTCTTGAACTGAACCCATAACTGAACTCCAGGAACGGCAGCACCTTGCAGCTCAAGTGAGCAGATTAAAAGGTGTCTGTGCAATTTGTAAAGGTTTCTCTAATAACTAATTAGCCTGTGAACATGACTCATTAAGGATAAACCAAGAGAGTGGACCATTAGGACACTAAAGGAATTGCTGCAGGAAACAGTGCTTTGTAGCCATATGCGAATAATAAATTAAAAATCACTCATTTCAAGAGGCAATGCCTAGTGTGCTTTGAAACTATATAAAAGGAAGGGCACTATCCACCTTAATAAAACGAGAAGTGTCTGTGTGTCCATCCAGTTGATCTGTCTCAGTCATTCCAACAGATGGCGCATCACAAACTAACACTACTTTGACAAATCTCATACCAGTACAAAATGGGAAAAAAACAGAGACACGGGCATTGCATTTATCATTCCAACAAATGGTGCACCACAAACTAACATTGCTTTGACAAATCTCATACCAAATGGCAAAAAAAAAACATGTGCATTGCATTTGACATTCCAACAGATGGTACATCAAACTTCAACACTGCTTTGACAAATCTCATACCAAATGGCAAAAAACAAAGACACATGCATTGCATTTGACATTCCAACAGATGGTACATCAAACTTCAACACTGCTTTGACAAATCTCATACCAAATGGCAAAAAACAAAGACACATGCATTGCATTTGACATTCCAACAGATGGTACATCAAACTTCAACACTGCTTTGACAAATCTCATACCAAATGACAAAAAAAACACAGAAACATGCATTGAATTTGTCGTTGCAACAGATGGTGCACCACAAACTAACACTGCTTTGACAAATCTCATACCAAATGGCAAAAAACAAAGACACATGCATTGCATTTGACATTCCAACAGATGGTACATCAAACTTCAACACTGCTTTGACAAATATCATACCAAATGCTGAAAAAAACAGAGACATGTGCATTGCATTCATCCTTCCAACAGATGGTACATCACAAACTAACACTGCTTTGGCAAATCTCATACCAAATGACAAAATACATGCATGCATTGCATTCATAATTCCAACAGATGGCACTTCACAAACATTTATAGTAATGTGGCGAAAATGGGGCTTTACAGTCCTATATGAATAATAAATTACATATCAGTCACACAGACCACAGGATCAGCGCCCCCTGCTGGCCTTACCAACACCTCTTCCAGCCGCAGACCACACTTTTCCTAGGTGGTCTCCCATCCAAGTACTGGACGGGCCTGAATATGCTTAGGTTCAGGTGGATGACCCGTTGTGAAGCACAGGTGATGTGGCCCAATAACAAATTAAAAGTCAGTCACCACAAGCTGTTAAAGCCATTAGCAACACTAGTGATGTCCTGGCATTTATTTTTAAAACAATTTAATAGTATATTGATTAAAAAAAGAAGTGGTGTCAATGACGATGAAAAATGAACACTTCTGGGTGTGCAGAGTTTTGACTGGTGCTAAAAATCATAGATTCTCAAACTGTGGGTGACAATGGAGTCACAGGTGGCGCAGACTCACGATTCACATTTGTTTTCAATGGGAGATGGTGGCATACGGTCTGTGGAGTGCGTTTTAGGACAGGGATACGGTGAAGCAGTTAGGGTTAAGTGTAACCAACTGGTCGACATCGCTCCACTATGACCACTATGGTGGGAACCACCAGAGACTACCAAGCAGGATAACCATCAACAGCGATTCTCCAATGTAGACCAATTACATGTAACATTTACATTTATTTATTTGACTGACAATTTTATCCAAAGCGACTTACAATGTTTGAGATACTATTGGTTACATTTCTATTTGTTTTTTTTTTTCAGTTGGAGCACAGGAGGGTGAAGTGACTTGATCAGGGTCACACAGTGTCAGTGGGGGGATTCAATCCCACAGCCTCAAGGTTTGAAGTCCAAAGCCTTCACCACCGTGTCACTGCCTGCCTAAATAGACCTACCTGAGACCCCACCCACCTCTCCTCCATGCCTCTTGGTATAACCATTGGCAGAGATTCTCCAAGAGCAACTCCCTGAGATACCCCCCACCCAAGGATAACTGTCAGCAGTGATTCTCCAAAAGGGACCACCTGAGACCCCCCATCCCTCAAATGATAATTGTCGGCAGCAATTTTCCAAGGGGGTCCACCTGAGAACTGGATAACTGTGCGCAGTAATTCTCCAAGGGGAACCACACGAGACCACCTCGGGATAACTGTTGGCCCGTGATTCTCCAAGACGGACCACCTGAGACCCACATCTCTAGGCTAACTATCGACAGCAATTCTCCAAGGGGGACAACCTGAGACCCCCCCATCCCCCAAATGATAATTGTCGGCAGCAATTTTCCAAGGGGGACCACCTGAGAACAGGATAACTGTTTGTAGTGATTCTCCAAGGGGAACCACATGAGACACCCCTCCAACTCTAGGATAACTGTTGACAGCAATTCACCAAGGGGGACCACCTGAGAACCCCTCCACCCCCACCCCAGGATAACTGTGAGCAGCGATTCTCCAAGGGGAACCACATGAGACCACCTCGGGATAACTGTTGGCCCGTGATTCTCCAAAAGGGACCACCTGAGACCCCCCATCCCTCAAATGATAATTGTCGGCAGCAATTTTCCAAGGGGGACCACCTGAGAACAGGATAACTGTGAGCAGTAATTCTCCAAGGGGAACCACATGGGACCACCTCGGGATAACTGTTGGCCCGTGATTCTCCAAGAGGGACCACCTGAGACACACACTCTAGGATAACTGTCGGCAGCAATTTTCCAAGGGGGACCACCTGAGAACCCCTCCACCCCCCACCCCAGGATAACTGTGAGCAGCGATTCTCCAAGGGGAACCACATGAGACCACCTCTGGATAACTGTTGACCCGTGATTTTCCAAGACGGACCACCTGAGACCCACACTCTAGGATAACTGTCGGCAGTGATTCTCCAAAAGGGACCACCTGAGACCCCCCATCCCTCAAATGATAATTGTCAGCAGCAATTTTGCAAGGTGGGCCACCTGAGAACATGATAACTGTGAGAAGTAATTCTCCAAGGGGAACCACATGGGACCACCTCGGGATAACTGTTGGCCCATGATTCTCCAAGAGGGACCACCTGAGACCCACACTCTAGGATAACTGTCGGCAGCAATTTTCCAAGGGGGACCACCTGAGAACCCCTCCACCCCCACCCCAGGATAACTGTGAGCAGCGATTCTCCAAGGGGAACCACATGAGACCACCTCAGGATAACTGTTGGCCCGTGATTCTCCAAAAGGGACCACCTGAGACCCCCCATCCCTCAAATGATAATTGTCGGCAGCAATTTTGCAAGGGGGACCACCTGAGAACAGGATTACTGTGAGAAGTAATTCTCCAAGGGGAACCACATGGGACCACCTCAGGATAACTGCTGGCCTGTGTTTCTCCAAGACAGACCACCTGAGACCCACACTCTAGGCTAACTATCGACAGCAATTCTCCAAGGGGGACCACCTGAGAACAGAATAACTGTTTGTAGTGATTCTCCAAGGGGAACCACATGAGACACCCCTCCAACTCTAGGATAACTGTTAACAGCAATTCACCAAGGGGGACCACCTGAGAAACCCTCCACCCCCACCCCAGGATAACTGTTGGCCCGTGATTCTCCAAAAGGGACCACCTGAGACCCCCCATCCCTCAAATGATAATTGTCGGCAGCAATTTTCCAAGGGGGACCACCTGAGAACAGGATAATTGTGAGCAGTAATTCTCCAAGGGGAACCACCTCGGGATAACTGCTGGCCTGTGATTCTCCAAGACGGACCACCTGAGACCCACACTCTAGGATAACTATCGACAGCAATTCACCAAGGGGGACCACCTGAGAACCCCTCCACTCCCACCCCAGGATAACTGTGAGTAACGATACTCCAAGGGGGAACCACCTGAAGACCACCCATCCCCCCCATATAATAACTGTTGGTGGCAATTCTGAGTCTTGAAGACACAAAGACGTTGGGCCAAATTGGGCCACGAGAAAAAATAATTTTAAGAAACGGTGCTGTAAATTATTAAAAAGAGAAAAAAAAACTACTATTGTTAAGGCAAATCGTCCCCTTTCCCCCAATGGAAAGATCGGATAACACAGGATCAAATGTCCAAACAGCGGCCTTAGTTGGTATTCAACATGTAACAATAAAACAACGAGAACAGAAAAGCTCTGCAGTTAACAAAAGACATTAAACAAACAAAACAAAAAAAATATTCAAATCTGCCCGCGTCCTTCACTAAATGGACGTTCTCCAGGCACATACTAGATGTTGGCACGTAAGATAATGGAAAATAAAAAAAAAAAGCCTGGCTGCCCTGGCACAGCGCCACAGAGGCCAGGTTACTCATGCCTCTGTAATGTTGGCCATGTCCGCTATTGTTTGACATCTTATCAGTAAGGAACTTCCTTACAAATGACCTTAGCTAAAAGGGAAGACAGTGTCAGCGCTTACACAGCAAACACCCGACGATTTCCTGTGGTCATCACCAAACAGCGGACAGACAGAGGGGCTCATTTTGGACTCTTGTGATATTCATCTCAAGCCGCGGCTCCCTAGAAGTTCTCTCAGTTTGGCGTATCAGTCAAGTCTTAACCCTGAAGTCTCATTTTCTCATGAAGGTCGCGGTTGCAAGACTTCCCTTGTCAGAAGCTACAGATTCCAGCTCTTTCTGGGGGAATTCCCAGGTGTTTCCAAGCCAACGGAGAGATATAATCCCACTGGCGTGTCCAGGGTCAGCTGCAGGGTTTCCATTTAGTGTTCATAGAGGGCATCATTTTGCCCAAACCCCCTAAGTGGCTCTTCTCAATACATAGGATTAGCACCTCTAATCCGAGGTTCTCCCGAATTGCTGAACTTCTCATCCTGTCAAGGCATTTCAGCCCAGCAGCCCTGTGAAGAAACCTCATCTCTGCCACTTGTACTTGTGATCTTATTCTTTGGGTCGTCATCCACAGCTCAAGACCATAAGTTGATTCCAAAGTTGTAGATCAACCGGTAAACCAGGATGGTCTTCAGACTTGGGGTCCGGCTTCACCACCAGAAACTGGTACAATGCCTGCAGAGCAGCCGCAACAATCAACAAGTCCATGTGACATTCTCTTCTCCACCACTTGTCAACAAGATCCCGAGATACTTCTGCTTTGCCCAGTTAGGACTGGGCGGTCTCGCAACCTCAGAACCCCTGCAGATTTTTTTTTTTTATTCTCCAGCCCCCTGGAGTTTTTTTTTTTGTTGTTTTCTCTGTCCTATCAGCCATCAAACCTTTCTGTACTTGTTATTTAGTATTGCCTAATCTTAGTTTTTATATTTTTATTTTTCATAAACCTTTTCTTTCTTCATCTTGTAAAGCACTTTGAGCTGCACCATTTGTATGAAAATGTGCTCTAGAAATAAATGCTGTTGCTGCATCCCTCTGGAACAATCCACCACTTTTTCGAGTGAGAACCTGACCCCAGACTTAGGGGTGTGACAAGAAAAAACCTTCACAGGGGGTCCGAAACCCACCATGAATGAATTTGATTTAATACCAATAGGGGACAAACAGCAAGCAGGCGAGTCCCTGTCACCTTATAGTCCTACCAAGGGACACAGCCATGGAAGTGGGGGAAACCCTGAGATTGGGAGTTCAAATTCTTCTACTGACACTGTGTGACCAGGAGCAGTGATATCATTAGGGGGGGGGTTGAGCCCCTAATCTTCAACAGCATCACCACCCCCCCCCCCCCAATCCCATCCCCTCTTTCTCAAGATCTCTGATCCACTAGACGTTACTGTCTCTAATATACATGACTGATAGTACAAAACTCCACTGGGGGACCACCCCCCTGTGGAAAACTCTTAGGACACCCATTCTTCGACTGCAGAAAACTCTTAGGAGGACACCCATTCTTCGACTGTAGAAAACTCTCAGAGGGACCCACGGCCATGTTCGACTGGGTGGTCTAAGCGCCTAAATAAGTGCTACAGATAAGGACACCCCCTGACCACGAGCAAGTCTCTTCATCTGCCTCTGCTCCAAACAGAAATCTATCTATCTAGTATCTCTCAAAATGCTGCGAGTCACCTCGGATAAAAGGTATCAGCCAAATAATAATAATAAATTAAAATTGTTGATGAAGTGTCATTCTCACGAGGGTCTCAAACCATCATGGCAGGTTTCCAAACACCTCCACCCTCCAAATTTACTTCGAGCTTATCCACACGGATGTCCACAACCCTTCAGTACATTTCTGAATTCCCGAGTGGGCCTCATAACAGGCAGATATTGATGTCCGGTGGCTGTCGCAAGTTAAAATAAATGTCGCATACACGCGGGGGACAGATGCTAAGCCAGGTTGCTTCCCATCCCAGTTTCTGAATTCTTCTCTATTGTCGCCGGCCGATCGTATTTCACGCTGACAGATATCGATTTCCTGCTTACACACTTTTTAAACCTGATTTTGCGAACTCTTGTGTGTACAGTATACATGCGAAGGAAATATATCTCCCCGAGACAGATATCGATCATGCTGTGTGTGTCGCCGAGCAGCTCCCGGGGTTGATACGCTGAAAATAAAAAATAAAACGCGTCGTGTTATCAATGGCGTGAAGTTTGTGTCACTTCGGACAATGGGTGGCTTTGGGGATGAAGAGCTTTACGCAGGTTACAGTAACCGCTGGCCTTAGCAATCACGTGATAATAACACCCCCACCCCCACTCCCTAACCCGGAGAGGTGTTGTAGACCTGCCTAGCCACCCCCCCCCCCCCCACCCCCCACACACACACCTTTAAGAAACTCGTAAACAGCGCAGCCGCTTGCGCTCGAACCGCAGAATAATCGCACGTGCGCGCTCCCCCGTCTATCAAGCCCCAGAAATCCGCTACTCGCCAGACGCCCCTGAAATTCTCAGCCCCCCGAAGTAGTAGGCATTTCCAAGTTGGCACTTACTCGGCCGCTTAGGTAATCGTTTCGGGTTAAGGCGTAACCCGCGTAACACGGATCGGTGCTGGCGCTTCTTCACTCCGCTCGGCAACACTTGAAATGTAACGCGCGCGACTTGTCTAACCAAGTCCTAATAATAATAATTTAACAGACAGCCCCAATTGTACATTGGGTCTATGAGGGGCACGTTGTGTTGGGGGGGGGACAATAGGCGTGACCTCAGAACGCCACAACGGGAGGGCTAAAATAAAGTTTTCCAGGAGTTGCGCGGCTTGAAAGCCTGTAATAGTGAGGCTCTGGTTAAAATGGCTAGAGCTACACAAAGACGCGTGACAAGCGACATTAAGAGGAGGCGATCGGAAGTCTCAAGTCACGAATCCCTCTTTAAAAAGACGCATGAAAAGAGAGGATGCGCAAGGCACTATAAAGAGAAGGGGTGTGTGTGGGGGGGGTTCCACTGTTGATGCCCGTGAGCCCCCTGGCAACAATAACAAAACGCGACCTCCGCGCTCTCACTAATTCACAACACATGTCACTTCGCAAACATGGGAAACAGAGCTGAACAGCCAAAAACAATTCCCTCTTACCTTCAAAGGAACGGCGCCCCCCGGCTCCAGTCCACGAAATCAGTTGCGCTTCTCTAGTGCCGTACAGTACTCCGAAACAGAAAGCGAGGTCGAGACAGAAAGAAGAAGAAAAAAAGCAGTATCGCCGCGAGCAGCAGACCACCACAACAAAGCGAGTCGAAAAGTAAGAGTTGGTTCCACTGGGCACTCTTCACTGTGCGCCTTTCAGCTTATAAATTCCACAGGAACTGCAGCAGCAGACCCCAATTTGGTCATGCCGTCTTCGACATCGGTATGTGTCCGTGCGCGCTGCCCCCACCCGCTGGAGTCTGTCTGTGTTAGACAAGCGACTCGCGAGAAGGTGGCGCTCACGAGTTAGACACGCCCGCGTCACCGCCCCAACAAGTCGAGGACAAGGCGTGGGCCACGCCCCCTATGGAATATGCGTACCGTATAGCCGCTGGATGATACGCACCATCATTGCTAACCTGTTGCCAGGGTACTGAGCAGCAGCACACAAGGACGCAGGTTCATCTCTTCTGCCGCTTCACTTGACAGCATTCATACGACAGAAGTGTGGAAAAAAACGTATCGCACAGTTAGGAACGTATGGCATATAAATGAAAAGATTAATAACAATGAAAAGACATATACATCGAAAAGAAATCTTTATCTGTATATAAATTAAAAACTCAATTGAATGCATATGTGAATTTTGAATTAACGAAATCAGGATGACACAATGAATCAGTTGTATGCTGAACTTATGACAAGCTGCAGTTAAACATTTTAGCCACAAGGAGGCGCGACTGTCTAGTAGCAGAGCCATTGTAACGGTGACCTAATGACTTGGCTAGATTGTGTCGCTTTGCATGGCCTGCTTTTCTTAAAGGTGGTACAACCAGTGAAATATATTAGAAATAAAATCCGGCTGCAATTTACTGGAGGCACAAAACCATTTGACTTTGTGAGTCAGAATACAGAGCCCAGAGATTCGTTTGTAGCATAGTAGTGGGCACTGCTGACTGCCACCTCTACAGCTGTAGATTCAAATCATCACACTTTCTACCTGGGCTTTCCACAAATACGTTTGTTTCTCCCCACATTCCAATTAAATTAAATGTTAGATTACAATTTAGGATATCGTTGACTGGACCTGCCAAAGCATGGGAGTGTGTGCTGCAGAATGGGACCCCACCTGAATATGGAATCTGCTTTGTGTCTGGTGCTGACTAGCTGGGTTCTGACCCCAAGTCAACATGTCCATACAATAGTGAATGAAAAGTGTTAGGATTCTAGGCTCTAGGATTAATAGAAAGAAAGAAAGAAAGAAAGAAAGAAAGAAAGAAAGAAAGAAAGAAAGAAAGAAAGAAAGAAAGAAAGAAAGAAAGAAAGAAAGTCAAAGGCACTATATGATAGATAGATAGATAGATAGATAGATAGATAGATAGATAGATAGATAGATAGATAGATAGATAGATAGATAGATAGATAGATAGATAGATAGATATTTCCCCAAGTTGAATTTACATAGTAAGCAACATTTCAAATTATTTTGCAGATACAATAGAACAGTTTCCATATATTATATATATATATATATATATATATATATATATATATATATATATATATATATATACTGTATATATATATGAAAGAGAGAGAGAGAATAGTCAAGAACGGGACAGCCATTGGGTTCAATGTTTGGGGTTCCAGTCCAGCAATCCACTTGTAAGTTTGATAGATAAACGGGAGGATGAACAATAATAAATCAACAGCCGCTTGCTTTCCAGGCTCACAAATGTCATTTGAGTAGCGGAGCCTCGTCTCTAGTATCTCGTCTCTCTTCTCTCTTTTAGTAAACATCTTGGAAGGGGCGCTTGAGGCACCTGCATGAGGATTGCCCTGAGATAGGCCGGTGTTTGCCATGGGAGTCATAGACGATACGACACTGGATGTGTATGTAATTCTTTAGGTGCACAGTTAACTTATTTGTATTATTGTGCGCTAATGTTAAAAAAAACAAATACATGCCAGAGGCGTTTTCTTCTTTCCGGGATGAGACAATATTTTATGACGCGTTAAACAGACAACATTAAACGCAAAAACTGACACATTAACGTTTCCATATATTTTCTAGCTGTGCTACCCGCCGAAGTAATCAGTTAATTGACATAAAGCTCAGTGTCAACGTTTGCAGGGCACCATTCAATGCTTGCCTCTGCTATATGTCATTGTGTATGGGATTCATAAAAAGCATTAATGTTTGTGACGCGCCATCTGTTGGAATAACAAATCAGTGCATTTTATTATTAAAAATGGTTGTGATGCACCATCTATAATAATGACAGAAACACAGTAACTGGAAGGACACACAGGCAGTAACAGTGACACATCCTTTTATTTAGACAGATATACAGCATATCTATTGTCACACAGACATGAGCAACGGGGCATTCTCAGGGCTGATGTACATATAGTAACTCCACCACAAGCTGATGTGGGGCACATTCATATCTTCTCACCCATCATCTGCAGGCCAGAATATCCACAAGGCAGTGATCCTTAACATCTCTTCTGCTTTGGAGACCCTATAATGGACATCAACTGCACATCATGGCAGTCTAGCTGATAGTTTCATGTCTGGAAAGAAAGCAGTTTTTGTTGTATAACTTTGTTTTTGTGCTCCAAACCTTTTGCATTATTATATATATATATATATATATATATATATATATATATATATATATATATATATATATATATATATATATATATATATATATATATACACACACTGTAACAGAGTACAGTAAATGTTTTGGGGTATCACAAGGACAAGCCTCATGCAATAAGGTAACATAAAAAAACATGCCAAGAAAATGTAGGAAATAAATGAAGATCATTCATGTTGTAATAAATCAATTTTTTATATAAGGAGACATATCTGGTGTGATGAACTGAACAGTCAGACACGGGTTCAACAAATGAACAGCGGCTTGCTGCCTCAAACTTCTTTATACCCCGTCTAAGAAAGAAGGGGCGGGACTTCTGGTCTAATAGTAGAGGACATGACGTCATTACTCAGTAGGCTGGTCAGTCCTGGAGGCAAAAGAAGAGGAGATGTTACTGACAGCGCCCTCCCACACTCCCAGGTGGTATATAAATAAAGTAGGGGGCAACTACAAGTGTAAGAGATCCAACAGACTACTATAAAGATTTGGGGCACCACCTGTCCCCGTATAACTGAAGTCAAAATAACAATGAAAAGACATAATTGTGGAGACTTGGTGGATCTTCTGGGCCTAAGTCCTTAAGTCCTTCTTGCAGGAAGAGACTGGTCCAGGTGTACAGACACTGGAAGTGACGTTATTGGTGTTATAGCCGGCAGTCTTCCAGTTTGCAGAAGGAGAAAGAGAAAAGCTATTTGGACACAGTGCCATACCTGGAGTGGCAAGGCGTTAAAACCACCAGCTCCCTTAATCTGTTCACTATGCCCACACGGGTGGCAATATTACGATACAGAAAATATTATTTAGTGCCTTTCACATCTATCTATCTATCTATCTATCTATCTATCTATCTATCTATCTATCTATCTATCTATCTATCTATCTATCTATCTATCTATCTATCTATCTATCTATCTATCTATCTATCTATCTATCTATCTATCCCTACACTAATTCTCACTGAGGGCTTCTACAGTGATAAGTGACATTAGACACAAAAACACCAGGCCTAGAGCTCCCTCTACCTGCTCCAGATGTCCATGCACCCCTACACCTTTCATCTCTTTAGGGGGTCCAGACTCCAGGATGGCCAGATCAGTACCTCACCACTTGAGAGGCAGTCCAGTCCTCAGTATCTCAGCCTCTTAGCCCAGGACCACATGTAGCCATCTGTCAGCCTGGGGGTCTTTTGACCCTCTTCATGGCCCTACTGTGCATTTGCAATTTTAAACTCCCAAACTGTCTCAAGTGTTCAGAAGTACTGAGCTAATGGCTGATTTTGTTATAAATTGCATTGCTAAATGTTTCAGGTAAACAAAGACAGGAGTTTTGAGATTAGGATATTCTACTCAGAAGTTATGGCACCAGGGATGTTGCATGTTGATTGGCACGGGCATGTAAGGATTTCACTGTAATAAGGATCTGTACACATGCAGTGCATATTAAACATCCATCCATCCATTTTCCAACCCGCTGAATGCGAACATAGGGTCACGGGGGTCTGCTGGAGCCAATCCCAGCCAACACAGGGCACAAGGCAGGAACCAATCCCGGGCAGGGTGCCAACCCACCTCAGGACACACACAAACACACCCACACACCAAGCACACACTAGGGCCAATTTAGAATCGCCAATCCACCTAACCTGCATGTCTTTGGACTGTGGGAGGAAACCCACGCAGACACGGGGAGAACATGCAAACTCCACGCAGGGAGGACCCGGGAAGCGAACCCAGGTCCCAAGATCTCCCAAACAGTCGGTACTTATTTTTATATAGTGCCTTTCATAATAAGGACTATCACGTAAAACAACCTTTATAGTGCTGAGTGAATCAACCAAAAATTAAATGATCAAGCAGAAACAAAAATCCCCATTGACACGCTGATGGAATTTGTGTGCTGAGGGGGCTTTGGTGCCCCCTATCTTGTGCCCACTTTATTGCTGCATAGCCATTCACTAACACTGAGGAATGAGTCAATCCCCGCCCCCTTACTCCCACCCCCACGCTGAAAGTGACTGGGGTCTGCAAGCCATCAAGTATGGCTTCAAGTCAAACTACACGCCTCCTCCCTGGGCACGAAGTGTCATCGGTGTGACTTTACTAATCAAATGTGCTCAAGCAATAATGTGACTAATCCTTCATGGATTGGCCTGTGGGAGAAATGATACAATAATTAATGTATTCAGTTTTCATTCGGAAATAAGTTAAAGAGTTCACTTGATAATGTCGGATAATTAGACAGCATGTACAAATGGAAATTACTTCCATTACACTGTTAATCATGATATATTCCAGGGAAGAAGAAAAAGAAGAAGAAGAAGATTAAATCAATATAATTAAACTCTTGCAGGTTATGATGCCAGAAATTATACTTAGAAATTCAGAAAGAGACGCAGCTTTTGATCAGCAGTGTTGGTGAGAACATTGAAGCCAGGGCACGTTATAGTGTAGCAAGAGGGCTGCTTGAAGGCTTCATGTGAGTCAAGATGTGCATCAGTATGAACTAAACCCACATACGCCCCCTACTGGTTCCAAAAGACTGCAACTGCACAAGATTGCATGGGCCGATCCCACCCCACTGACTGCTGTTGTGACCCTGAATGAGTCAATTCACCTACTAAGACTTGATGTGAATCAAAATGAGCGTTAGGGTTAAACTACACTCAGAGGCGCCACCTACCGGTAGGCATTAGACTACAACAGCACAAGACTGCCTGGGCACATCCCACTGCTGACACCTGTTGTGACTCAGAATTCTGAGTCAATTCACCTAATAAAGCTTAATGTGAATCAAAATGCGTATTAAACTACACTCAGAGACTCTTCCTACTGGTAAGCAATAGGCTCCAATAACACAATATTGCATGGACAGATCCCATCACTGACTGCTATTGTGACCCTGAATGAGTTAATTCACATACTAAGGCTTGATGTGAATCAAAATAAGCATCAGCATGAACTAAACCCTGCGGCGCCCCCTACTGGTTCCAAAAGACAGCAACTGCAAAAGACTGCAGGAGCTGATCCCACCATTGATTGCTGTTGTGACCCTGAATGAATCAATTCACCTACTGAGACTTGATGTGAATCAAAATGAAAATTAAATTATATTCTGAGGGGCCCCCTAATGGTAAGCAATTGACTTCAGTAGCACAAAATATCATAGGTAAATCCCACTTCTGACACCAGTTATGACCCTGAATGAGAAAATTCACCTACTAAGACTTCAAGTGAATCAAAATGAGCATTAGCGCTAAACTTCACCCGGAGATGCCCCCTACAGGTAGGCATTAGACTGCAATAGCACAAGACTGCTTGGGCCAATCCCACCATGGACTCCTGTTGTGACCCTGAATGAGTCAATTCACCTAATAAAGCTTAATGTTAATCAAAATGAGTATTAAACTACACTTAGAGACACCCCTACTGGTAAGCAATAGCCTCCAATAGCACAAGAGTGCACGGACAAATCCCACCACTGACTGCTGTTGTGACCCTGAATGAGTTAATTCACCTACTAAGACTTGATGTGAATCAAAAATGAACATTAAATTACACTCTGAGGCACCCCCTACTGGTAAGCAATTGACTTCAGTAGCACAAAATAAGATAGGTAAATCCCACTGCTGACACCTGTTGTGACCCTGAATGAGAAAATTCACCTACTAAGACTTGATGTGAATCAAAATGAAAATTAAATTACATTCTGAGGGGCCCCCTACTGGTAAGCAATTGACTTCAGTAGCACAAAATATCATAGGTAAATCCCACTTCTGACACCAGTTGTGACCCTGAATGAGAAAATTCACCTACTAAGACTTCAAGTGAATCAAAATGAGCATTAGCGCTAAACTACACCAGTAGGAGATGCCCCCTACTGGTAGGCATTAGACTGCAATAGCACAAGACTGCTTGGGCCAATCCCACCACGGACACCTGTTGTGACCCTGAATGAGTCAATTCACCTAATAAAGCTTAATGTGAATCAAAATGAGTAATAAACTACACTCAGAGACTCCCCCTACTGGTAGGCAGTAGACTCCAATATCACAAGACTGCACGGACAAATCCCACCACTGACTGCTGTTGTGATTCATATTGAGCAAATTCACCTACTAAGACTTGACATGAATCAAAATGAGCATTAGCATTAATCTACACCCTGAGATGCCCCCTACTGGTAGGCATTAAATTGCAATAGCACAAGACTGCATGGACAAATCCCGGCACTCGCTGCTTTTGTGACCCTGAATGATTTAATTCAACTGCTAAGGCTTGATGTGAATTAAAATGAGTGCTAGCATTAAACTACACTTAGAGACGCCCCCTACTGGTAAGCAATTGGCTCCAATAGCACAAGATTGCATGGACAAATCCCACCACTGACTTCTGTTATGACCCTGAATGAGTCAATTCACCTACTAAGACTTGATTTGAATCAAAATGAGCATTAGCGTTAAAATACTCTCAAAGACTCCCCTTACAGTTAGGCATTAGACTGCAATAGCTCAAGACTGCTTGGGCAAATCCCACTGCTGACACCTGTTGTGACCCTGAATGAGTCAATTCACTTACTAAGGCTTAATGTGAATCAAAATGAGTATTAAACTACACTCAGAGACTCCCCCTACTGGGTAGGCAATAGACTGCAATAGCATAAGATTTCATGGGCAATTCCCACCGCTGACACCTGTCGTGACCCTAAATGAGTCCATTCACCTACTGGTACCCGCATTGCAACATTTAGGAGTTCCTTAGGATGTGTGGAATATGAGACGGGCTATATTTGCCCAGATCAGCCTCCAATTGTGTGAGTTTGAATGAGTCACTCAAAATGATTTATGACGGGTGACAGAATGAAACTTTAATGATAAAACACCTGAGGTGCTATAAATACTGTATCTGCAAGAGGCCACTCATCTTCCCAGTTATTTTATCATAAGAAAATAAACAATTATAAGGTATTAAATAAAACGTTAATTTGTGTGCACTTTGTCTAGTGTACGTCTAGCAGCACCTAGCATCGCCAGTAGAAGTCATTAGCCCTGAGAATCCTTTGCAGCTGCCACTTGCTCTGAGTGATGCCTCCTGAGGCAAAGACCAATGCTAAATATGTTATGGACAATGATGAGTCCCAAAAAGTGACGGGGTGCCAACTGGATTGCCCCTTTCACTTCCAAACAGTGTGTGAAACAAAACAGGTACGGAAAGGCAAAGACAGAAATCAGAGTAACGCAGCCATCTTCACTCCCTAAGGTCACGGTGGAGCTCCGTTCTTTAACAAGTCCGTGTCCGAATGAGATCTGACATCTGATGGCATCTCATTTTTATAGCCATTTGGCCGGAAGGGATGGGATTAGTTGCTGTCAAGGAGAATCTTCTTGCTGCTGTAGAATAGAGAAAAGACAAGACTATAAGAAACAGCGCCCCCTCTTGCCCCAGTGGGGAAATATCCTGTTTCAGCCAGCATCTCACCCCTGGCGGGCGTTCAGACATGTGTGTTTTGCCTAAGTGTGTATCATTTCATTGTATTTATGTTTCTTTTGTTCATTCTGTTTATTGTTCTTTGTGCTTATTTGATGACATCCCCATGTGCTTTGTGGGTGGTTCCCCAAGGGGCGGGGCTACCTGCCAATCACAGCCTGGGCACCTCCTTCTGCTCTATTTAATGGAGGGCCTTCCATAGATCCTGGCAGTTCATTTTGAATGTGCTAAAGGAGTGGAGTGTTTCTTCTGCTTATTAACTGCGCCTTTGCTATTGCTTTGTGACTTCCTAGATTATTTTTTTTCTTTGAACCTGTGCTCTGTTTCCAACTTTACACTTGGATTCTGTTTTTTGGGACTTTGTTTGCTGGGGTCTGCCTTGACATCAGGCTGCGATTTCTTGGGATGTGGAAATTACACCATTAGGAGTTGGGCTCTACTGCTGCTCTGGAAGTGACGTCTTCTGGGGCAGACCCAGAAGTGACGTTACGGGAGCCAGGCAGAATTTCCCACATTTGGTTTGCGGGGAGATAAAAGAAACAATTAGTGCCCTCAGCCACCCCCATGGTCTGACTGGGAATTACCTTTTCTTGAGCCCTTTAGCTGTCTCCCATGCACACCCTAACCCGAAGTCCAAGCCACTTTCGGGTTCCTTTATTCCCTCTGGTCCTGCTTTGATGACGTCACTACATCCCAAGATCCTCAGAGCCTCCTTTCCCAGCTCTTCCATTTCCGTTCCTACCTTACCGTGCTTCATGTTAATCATTGTCTGTTGTACACTACCTGTTGACTGACCGTTGTTTTGGAATTTTGACTTACAGTATACGGGGACGGAATCCCCAACTCTTAATGTTGTTTACTGTGTTTTCTTCACAGTGGCGTAGTCGGCAGGATTCAGCATCTGAAACATGTCAGAAGGACAGGACCTGAACTCAGTTTTGACGACCTTCATGACCGAGCTCCAGAATGTGAACTACGCGAATGGAGCTAATGGAGACGAAGACACGGCTGGAAGCGGTAAAACCGGAGCCCGCATGGCCTCCACCACCTCCATTAGTTCCACTCGTTGGATTCTGATGACATGGAGTCATATTTACTGAAATTCAAGAGGACCGCCTCCCGAAATCAGTGGCCGAGGACGAATTGGGCCCACCTACTAGCGCCCTTCTTAAAGGGGGATGCGCAGCGGGCTTAATATGACCTTCCTGAGGAGAAAGCCGCCAATTATGACCTCTTGAGGGCCAAGATTTTAAAACACTATAGCATGACCTTGGGCAAGCAGGCGAGGGAGTTGGCGGCATTGGAAATTCGACCGCGACAGGTTCTGGGGCAAGCTAAGGCCAGACATTAACCATGCCCACCAAGTGGTAGAACAGGTGGTCTGTGAGGGCCTAGTCAATGCCACATCCAAATACCTCGCCCAGCAGGTCCGCCTTCTTGAGGTCATTGAACGCCGGCTGGTGGTGAACTGAGTCGGGGGGTGGTTCAAAAAGGTCTGCACCCGACAGGGACGCGTCGCTGCCCCTGAATCCACCTGTCGAGCTGCGGAGGCTCTGGGAATGTCTAAAGAAAAAAGTCCCAGTCTTCCCTGCTGTTTCAAGGGTGGGGAGCTGGGACACATTATTACCGCATGCCCGCTGAACGTCAAAACCATGGACTGCACCTGGCTGAAGGGAGAGAGGTGCTGTGCACTGTCTAATACGGGAGTGGTGTTAGTGAATAATCATAAAGTGATGGCATTGTTCGACTCCGGGAGTAATATCTCTATTGTTGCTCACCGCTTTGTCTCATCGCAACTGTGGTTGGCTCGAAGAACGAGCGTAACCTGTATACATGGGTGAGACCAGATTGTATAAGTCCACTAGGTGCTTTTTAACCAGGGAGGGCGACCCTAAACAGCTGCTGGTAGCTGTCTTGCCCGAGCCCCCCTACCCAATTACTATATTGGGACGTGACTGGTCGGAAACTAAAGGCGGTAAGTCCGACACCACTTCTTATTACTAAGCTGGGTTTAATCATGGATGTCCCAGCTGTTCCCATGCCATGTTTTCCCGCAACTACTGATGACGTGGTACTGAGAGAAATGGACCCCTCTGCATCGGACCTCGACCTGGAAGAGACCCTGGACGAGGAACCGAGGTGGTTGGGTCCGCCCCTGGTCGTCAACGGAGATCCCTTGTCCAGCTTAGATTTTCAGTTTCGGTCTACACCAGTATCCTTTAAACATGAACAGTGAAATGACGATTCCCTAAAGTTTGCCAGAAATGCCATTGTCTCCATGGATGGGCAAGCCTCAGATACTCCCACACCACAGGGTCCCTACTTTGTATTGAAGAACGATCTGTTGTATCGGGTAGCGGAACACGAGGGCAAGGTCCGGACGTTGCTTCTAGCACCGTGAACTTACCAGTGGGAGGTCAGTGACCTAGCGCACACCAACCGCCTAGGCGACCACTTAGGGGCCGAGAAGACCTTGGAGAGAGTGAAGCTCCGGTTCTTTTGGCTAGGAATAAATGAGGAGGTCCGACGATTTTGTCAGTCCTGTCCAGGGTGCCAATTTCGTCAGATACCCAGAAGGGATCGTGCTCCTCTAGTTCCTATCGATATTCCCTTTGAAAGAATCGGCATCGATCTCGTAGGCCCCTTAGAACCCTCAACAAGAGGCCATAAGTACATATTGGTAGTGGTCAATTATGCTACCCGATTCCCAGAGGCTGTTCCCTTGCATACAGCTAACACAAAGAACATCGCACGGGAACTAGTAGGGCTCTTTTCCCCAGAGTGTCTATCCATCCATCCATTATCCAACCCACTATATACTAACACAGGGTCACGGGGGTCTGCTGGAGCCAATCCCAGCCAGCACAGGGCGCAAGGCAGGAACAAACCCCGGGCAGGGCACCAGCCCACCACAGGGCACGCACACACACCAAGCACACACTAGGGACAATTTAGGACCACCAATGCACCTAACCTGCATGTCTTTGGACTGTGGGAGGAAACCCACACAGACACGGGGAGAACAAGCAAACTCCACGCATGTATTACTTTCACTTTTCAGTGTAAAAAGCAAAAAGTGAACCACAGAGACTGTAACCCAGTTTACAGAATTTCATGCAATGCCTGCCCAGCGGTGTACGTGGGACAAAACATCAAAAAGACTCGTGACACGTATACAAAGCAGCCAGAAGAAAAGACCCACAGCCTCTGATTTACACACACATACAAGTTTAACTGGGACACTGTGAGAGTAAAAATCAGGACCAGAGAGCTGGCTGAGTCGCGGCTCTCTAATGAAAACGCCATCGACAGACACATATGCAGGCCTGAGAAGAAGAACATCCAAATAATAAAGAAAGACTTTATGACCAACACCACATTATTAATCTGGGGGGGTTGGCCTTACAACCTCAAATTCACCTGCTACTGTATATATCGTCTTCAATTCCTGGATGTCTAATCATATTCCTCTGATGAAAACACCTGGTAGACTGTTGAAAGCTTAAGAATAAAAAAACTATTTTCAGATCCGTGACTCATTCTCTCTCTCCGTTTGTGGATCTCTAGCTATAAATATGCAAACCGTATCATAGACCTTCTCTTCCATTTATATATACAGTACTGTGCAAAAGTTTTAGGCAGGTGTGAAAAAAATGCTGTAAACAAAGAATGCTTTCAGAAATTTAAATAATGATTGTTTATTGTTATCAATTTAATTTAAAAGAAAAATCGAAATCAAATCGATATTTGGTGTTCCTACCTTTTGCCTTCAAACCAGCATCAATTCTTAGAGGTCCACTTGCACAAAGTCACAGATTTTGTAGGATTCTAGTCAGGTGTCTGATCAACCAATTCTACCAAACAGGTGCTAATGATCATCAATGTCACACGTAGGTTGAAACACAGTCATTAACTGAAACAGAAACAGCTTCAAACTGGGTGAGGAACAGCCAAACTCTGCTACCAAGGTGAGGTTATGGAAGACAGTTTCATGTCATGGCAAGATGGAGCACAGCAACAAGACACAAGGTAGTTCTACTGCATCAGCAAGGTCTCTCCCAGACAAAGATTTCAAAGCAGACTGGGATTTCAAGATGTGCTGTTCAAGCTCTTTTGAAGAAGCACAAAGAAACGGGCAACGTTGAGGATCATAGACGCAGTGGTCGGCCAAGGAAACTTAGTGCAGCAGATGAAAGACACATCAAGCTTATTATCCTTCGAAATCAGAATTTGTCCAGCAGTGACATCAGCTCAGAACTGGCAGAAACCAGTGGGACCCAGGTACACCCATCTACTGTGCGGAGAAGTCTGGCCAGAAGTGGTCTTCATGGAAGAGTTGCAGCCAAAAAGCCATACCTCTGACGTGGAAACAAGGCCAAGCGACTCAAGTATACACGAAAACATAGGGACTGGGGTGCAGAAAAATGGCAGCAGGTGCTCTGGACTGATGAGTCAAAACTTGAAATATTTGGCTGTAGCAGAAGTCAGTTTGTTCGTCGAAGGGCTGGAGAGCGGTACAATAATGAGTGTCTGCAGGCAACAGTGAAGCATGGTGGAGGTTCCTTGAACGTTTGGGGCTGCATTTCTGCAAATGGAGTTGGAGCTTTGGTCAGGATTAATGGTGTTCTCAATGCTGAGAAATATAGGCAGATACTTATCCATCATGCAATACCATCAGGGAGGCATAGGATTGGCCCCAAATTTATTCTGCAGCAGGACAACGACCCCAAACATACAGCCAAAGTCATTAAGAACTATCTTCAGCGTAAAGAAGAACAAGAAGTCCTGGAAGTGATGGTATGGCCCCCACAGAGCCCTGATCTCAACATCATCGAGTGTGTCTGGGGTTACATGAAGAGACAGAAGGATGTGAGGAAGCCTACATCCACAGAAGATCTGGGGTTAGTTCTCCAAGATGTTTGGAACAACCTACCAGCCGAGTTCCTTCAAAAACTGTGTGCAAGTGTACCTAGAAGAACTGATGCTGTTTTGAAGGCAAAGGGTGGTCACACCAAATATTGATTTGATTTAGATTTCTCTTTTGTTCATTCACTGCATTTATTGATTGATGAAAATAAATGATTAACACTTCCATTATTGAAAGCATTCTTTGTTTACAGCATTTTTTCACACCTGCCTAAAACTTTTGCACAGTACTGTATACACACACACACACACACACACAGTGGCCACTTTATTAGGTACACCTTGCTAGTACCCAGTTGGACCCCCTTTTGCCTTTAGAACCGCCGTAATTCTTCATGGCGTTGATTCAACAAAGGTGCTGGAGACATTCCTCAGGGATTTTGTGTCCATATTGACATGATGGCATCACACAGTTACTGCAGATTTGTCAGCTGCACATCCACAATGCGGCGCTCCTTTTCCACCACATCTCAAAAGGTGCTCGATTGGATTGAGATCTGCTGACTGTGGAGGCCATTTGAGTCCAGTGACCTCATTGTCACGTTCAAGAAACCAGTTTGAGATGATATGAACTTTGTGACATGGCGCATTATCCTGCTGGAAGGAGCCATCAGAAGATGGGGACACTGTGGTCGTAAAATGGATGGACATGGTCAGCAAAAATACTCAGGTAGGCTGTGGCATTTCAACGATGCTCAGTTGGTACTAAGGGGCACAAAGTGTGCCAAGAAAATATCACAGACACCATCACACCACCAGCACCAGCCTGGACCGTTGATACAAGACTGGATGGATCCCTGCTTTCATGTTGGTGACCTGACCATCTGAATGTCTCAGCAGAAATTGAGACTCATCGTACCAGGTGACGTTTTTCCAATCTTCTGATGTCCAATTTTGGTGAACTCGTGTGAATTGCCATCTGAGTTGCCTGTTTTTAGCTAACTGGAGTGGCCCCCAGTATTGTAGCCCACCTGCTCCAAGGTTTGACGTGTTGTGTGTTCAGAACTGCTCTTCTACACACCTCAGTGATAATGAGTGCTCATTTGAGTTCCTGTTGCCTTTTGATCAGCTGAGACCTGTCTGGCCATTCTCCTCTGACCTCTGACATCAGCAGAGACCTGCCACACACTGATATTTTCTCTTTGTCAGTCCACTCTCTGTAAACCCCACACTAGCTGGACAGGTCGACATCTAATTAATTAACGCAGAGCTCAGCTTTAACATTTGCAGTTCACCATCCATTGGAATGTATTTTGTAATGCATGTAGTGATAAAATGTATTGCATTTTTCATTCCAACAGGTGGAACATTGCAGACATTTGTAGTAATAAAATGCAGCTTGTTGACCTCGTTGAAAAGGCAGCCATCATTAACGAGGTGTTCCAAAGCACATAAGTCATAAAAAGTTTCAAAAGCACTTTAATGCCCACTATTGCATCATCAAAATCCCCAGCTAAAAAAACAAAAGGGCCTCAAAGAATCTTTTAAAAAATATTAAAGTTAACTCTCACAAATTGCTCTTTAACAAAAGAAAAGCTCCAAGGAGCACAACAGACAAAAACACAAGGTAATCCATGTGAACAACAACAAAAAAAATCAAAGAATTGGTCAAAAAATGAACATAAAATCCAAATATCCAATAAATCCAAAGCACAGAAAATTCACCAAAGCACAAGAACTCACCAAACTCCCAGAGAGCCCTCACAGGGAAATGAGTCGCCAGAATCTTATTGGGTGGAAGGCAGGTCCTGACAGTGATTGGCAGGTGGCCACGCCTCATGGGGGAACCACCCACAAAACACGTGGAGCACCACATCCATCCATCCATCCATCCATTTTCCAACCCGCTGAATCCGAACACAGGGTCACGGGGGTCTGCTGGAGCCAATCCCAGCCAACACAGGGCGCAAGGCAGGAACAAATCCCGGGCAGGGCGCCAGCCCACCGCAGAGAGCACGACAAAGGCGGCTTTAACCTCGACATAAACAAAAAATAAAGAACACAAGTCAAAGAAACAAAAACGAACAAATGAGAAATAAAACATGAATTTTGACAGCCCGGATCTCGTCACGGGTCCCTGGGCACGCACCCCTCTGCCTACCCAGTTTTACCATAGGGGTCCTGATAATTTGTTGCAGTTTACACGCCATATTTCACAATAAACGGTGAGATTAAAATAAATGCGAGAGTTTATAGATGGCTGGTGGGAATCCTTCAATTTAATGGGTAATAAAAGTCTCCTGATTTGGCCTGCGGTGTCCCGTCCTGAGCGTTTCTGCAATGTGCCTCCGTAATTCTTAATTCTGAACTGAATGGGGTGTGGAAGGGGAAAGAGTAAAAAAAATAAATAAATAATAAAAATTATAAAAGTGAGTAAGAACAGAAAAAAAATATCAAATAAACCTAAACATCTATTATAAGATAATAAAAGTCTCAGATCAAACTTTGAACAAAGCGTGCGGGTGGGCAGGCTAATCCCCGGGGGGCGGCAGCGGCTGCAGATTTTCACTGTCACCAATCCCTTCATCTCATTCTTGTCTGTAAACGAAACCGTCACGTAATCAGACTCCTCGATTTACGACGTCTGCATTCCAGGGAATCCGGCAGGGTGGATTTCGCTTTTTTTGTTTTGTTTTAAGTGCCCTTCTTTTAGACATTTTAGAATACAGGTCAGTATTTACACATGAACTAAATGGAGGAGGGCGGAGGGGGCGGATTAGCCCACCGCCACGCGACCTCAGATTTTAAGGCAGCACTGCGGCATATCAATCCTGAAGGTTAACATTTAACAAGACCCCCCACCTCCCCCAACACCCCCCACCCCCGATTAGAAAGGTCTGAGCCGGGTGACGTCCGCTTTGTAATGATAACGAATCGAGCCATTCCTTCAGCAGGCGTTAGACATGCCAGAGAGTGTGGGAACCTTCCCCAGACGGGATGACAGACCACCGATCGTTTTTGGACATGTCCTCCCTCTCTCAATGACATCTGCCTGGTGTGAAGCACATGGGTCCATTTTTTTTTTTTATGTTTTGGTTCACTTTTCATTCGTCTGTAGCTGCTGGTGTTGACCATATTACAAGAAAACATTTAACGATATGGAAATTCCCGGATGAAGGGTCCCGGATTAAAAATAAAAATATAGCGCTCAGTTTTCCCGCACCGCGCGAAACTTTATTTTTATTTTTTCAAGTCAGGGTGGCTTTGTGACCTCTTAAAACATAACGGCCATTTAATGACACTTTAGTGGGTTAGTGGCTTTGAAAAGTTTCTTAATGACTTGTGGGCCCTTGTCTTCGAAAGCCCACCATACACAGACAGGTTTAATGCTTGTATGTCTGTCGCCCTGGTTTCTCCTATTGACCATTTTCATAACGACTGCCGATAATGCGAACACAGGTGAGGAAGCTAGCGATCCCCTTGATGTCTACTACGCTGGTTTTACCCCACCACGCAGGGCCCAGTCCTCCCACAATCCTCCCAAAGTCGTCATGCAGGTTGATTGGTAATTTCATAAACTGGCCTTATGTGTGAGAGGACCCTGCAATTGACTAACACCCTGCCCAGGCTGTTTACCTTCTTTGTGCCCAAGCATAGCCGTCAGAATATTGGCTGCTGTACCCCGCGACCCTGAACTTGTTTAAGCAAACAAAAGAACGAAATTCGCCTAACAATAAACTCAAACAATTCAGTATCGGTAATTAACGCGAGTGTCATAGGACATTTTTCGTTGTTGAAACCAAAGCACGCGGACGAGAATAGAAATAAAAAGGACCCCCCACCCCCCCTCGCTTATCTCATCAGCTCAACAGCTTAGTGGGTGGTCTTTGGCACGTTCTGGGTGAGCAACTTCACAATTAAAGCGACCCGTTAACACCGTGTTGACACATACTGCAGGTGACCGCAGCCTCAGCCGGTCGCGGAAAAGGTCGCGCATCTCTCGCCAAAGAGATCCATCCATCTATCCATTTTCCAACCCGCTGAATCCGAACACAGGGTCATACCAATACTAATACTAATAGAATCAAATATTTAATAATTAAAATTAGGCACGTGATCGAACGACTTTGTCAAGTTACATATCGTTTTCCCAAACCTAGTTGATAAAAAAAAAATTATAAATACTACTACTGCTACTACAATTATACTACTAATAATAATAAATCGAAGTTCATTGGCCAGCAGGAACAACACGTCACAATTGGCTAGAGCGCCATGTTTCAATGATAGTGGTACTGCCTCGAAACAAGGCAGATGGGGGGGTC